>NC_133772.1:131865326-132136726 GCF_003597395.2 Chelonoidis abingdonii | reverse complement strand
CCCTTCCCCCAAGTCCCCGCCCCTGCCCTACCTCTTCTCCGCTTCCTCCCCTGAGCGCATCGCGTCCCCGCTCCTCCCCCACTCTCTCTCGGAAAGTCCTAAGCACCACCAAACTGCTGTTAGGCCGCAGGGACGGGGAGGGGCAGGAAGCACTGGGAGGGAGGAGGAGGGGCAGGTACGGAATGCACTTCGGGGGTGGGACGGAGGCGAGGAGGGGGGAGCTTGGCTGCTGGTGGGTGCAGAGCATTAGCTAATTTTTCCCCATGGGTGCTCCAGCCCCAGAGCACCCACGGAGTCGGCACCTATGCTTAGCAGTATTAAGTTTATATATGAATAACAGACTCAATGCAGCAGCAGCATTAAGCAATCAAATAGAAGGAAAGAAATTAACTCAGCCAGCCGGAATACCAAAGAAACTATCCACTATTCCAGAAACATACCTTCAGCTTTCCCCCAAAATCCTGTCAAATGAACAGTTTCTGCAGTGAGCCCAGGAAGTCATCAAATTCAGGCTATCCTGAATTTTGTGTTTCCCTATTTTTAAGAAACTAAGAACAGCCATACTGGGTCAGAGCAAAGGTCCATCTAGCCCAGTATCCTGTCTTCTGACAGTGACCAATCTCAGGTGCCCCAGAAGGAATGAACAGAACAGATAATCATCAGGTGATCCATCCCATTGCCCTTTCCCAGCTTCTGGCAAACAGAAGCTACGGACACCATCCAGGCCCATCCTTGTTAATAGCCACTTATGGACCTATCCTCCATGAATTTATCACATTCATTTTTGAACACGGTTATAGTCTTGGCCTTTGCGACATCTTCTGGCAAAGAGTTCCACAGGTTGACTGTGCGTTGTGTGAAGAAATACTTCCTTTTGTTTTAAACCTGCTGCCTATTAATTTCATTTGGTGACCCCTAGTTCTTTTGTTATGGGAAGGGTAAATAATTCCTTATTTACTTTCTCCACACCAGTCATGATTTTATATACCTCTATCATATCCCCCCTTTGCTGTCTCTTTTCCAAGCTGAGAAGTCCCAGTCTTTCTAATCTCTCCTCATACGAAGCTGTTCCATAACCCTAATCATTTTTGTTGCCCTATTTTGAGCCTTTTCAAATTCCGATGTATCTTTTTTGAGAAGGGATGACCATATCTGCATGCAGTATTCAAGATGTGGGCATATCATGGATTTATATAGAGGCAATATGATATTTTCTGTCTTAATATTTTATCCTTCTCTTAATGATTCCCAACATTCTGTTTGACTGCCGCTGCACACTGAGTGGATGTTTTCAGAGAACTGCCCACAATGACTCCAAGATTAGTCGTAACAGCTAATTTAGACCCCATCATTTTATATGTATAGTTGGAATTGTGTTTTCCAATGTGCATTACTTTGCATTTATCAACACTGGGCAACAAAACAGCAGATGAAATTCAGTCACCCAGTTTTGTGAGATTCCTTTGTAACTCTTTGCAGTCTGCTTTGGACTTAACTATCTTCAGTAGTTATGTATCATCTGCAAATTTTGCAACTTCACTGTTTACGCTTTTTCCAGATCATTTTTTTAAAAACTGTTGTTGTGGTCTCAATACAAACAAAGTTAAGCTATTTAAGCAACAGTAAACAATGGACTTGCAGGAATACAATATTCACTACACCAAAAGAAGTTACAAAAATATAAATTTTCAAAAATACTCTCAAAGCTATCATAGAAAAAAGTTGGCAAAACAGATTCCAAGAATCTCTCACTGAAAGCCACTTTGTTCCCCTAGCTAGAATATTAAAATGAATGTCCTAAAGATTAATCATCATTTGAAGATATTTATAAACTGTCTGATCACATTAATGTTACAATAATTCAAGTATCCGATCAGTTCTATGAACGTATCTTAGTCCTAACCTTCAATACCTCTATGCTCCAACAATAGCCCCTCTCTTTGCACAGACTTCCCAAATTTAGCGCAGTCTTACCTATTGACTAGATGCAAATTACCAAATTCATTCAACTGTGACTGAAGTTTTTAATTTGAAGTGTGGGTCACAGGTGCTACTCTTCCTCCATAATCTACCTGTATTGATAATCCTTTTAATGTTTCTCAACAAAGATAACTGACAATGGCTTATGGCCAAACATATAGTTATTTGGCAAGAAAGACAGACAGAAGTATCTAGCCTGGTGACTCAAGCAGCCACAATAATTAAGACCATTTATAAACTAGTAAGTCATTCAATTACCAAGGGGAAATTTTGTGTGGCTCATATTTGTCAGCTAGAAATTCCAGATTTGGCTGAATATAGTGCTACAGAAATCAACAGTCCTAAAGATTTTATGGCAAAATAAATTCAAAAGAATTCATAAATTCTTAAGTCCGCATCACCACAATATACCAATACTGCACAGGCAAATTAGATCTACATAATGAGTCAGTTAACTTCATGGAGCTCTCTGTTATTTTTCCTTCACAAGTTGTAGAAAACTCTGCTTTTTATTTGTAATTATCTACTAAGCTTGTTACGTCTCAGGCTACCCACATTCACACTTCTGGAACAACATCACATTCACAAAAAAGCAACAAATATAACATTGCTGCATTCAAAAGAACAGTCTTCCTAAAAAGGCAGTTGTGATACAATTATATCTCCACTTTTTACAGTGGAGACTTTCTTTTGCAGCAAGGTGGCTACAAAGACCTTTCATTTCTATTGACAAATGCATTCTACTATGAAATGGACAGTTTAAAACCAGTTTCTTGGAACCTCTCCAACTGAAACTACTTACATTTTTCTAACTCAGGGAATTGTATTCTACCTACTCTAGATTTCCGTCGATAGTTTCAACTGCAGAAGTTATGCTTCACTTTCAACAGTACACTATGTAGCATAGCTGTCCATTGACAACTGAATTTCACCCTAGTAGAGGCTGTATTTCAGTGATGGGTCAAACTGACTCCTGAATACAGAATTTTCTTTTTAAAGCTTTTTAAAATGAAATATACATGAACTGCAGAATGTTTTTTCTTTATGTGAATGCTGAGAAATAAGTGAGGTTAGTTACAAAGTCTAAGTCTTATTCTCCCCCTGGAGGTCACTAAATTTTGTGTTCGTTATTTATTTATTTTAAAATTTAACCAATGATCATGCATATTTACTGCAGTTTCAGACAAGCAGATTGCAACTTTTTCTAATTCATTCCTATTGTCTTTTGGCCATGCACATAGCCACTACCTTTAATCTATGAAAAGAATTCCCATTGCCAGCAATAGGAATTCAGTATACGAATTAGTGTAGAATAAGGTTCTAAAATTGCAATAATGTTGGAGTGAAATTGCCTGTATATTGTTTATGAAACTGTGTATTATGCAAAAAGCAAACTACTACTTTACCTGTTGCTCAGTCTGTGAAGAAGCAGTTTCTTCCAAACCAATAGCTAGTGAATTTTCATTATTTAAAGTGACAGCAATTGGTTGCGAGAGTGTCAGACACTCAGTTTCATCATCTGCTCCTCCAGAAATACCCAGAAACACACTTCTATTAGTTTTATTCACAGAGACTTTTTGCTGTGAAGACTCCAGTTGTCCATGACCTGGATTAAGTTTATAATGTCGTGCTAATCCTCCTTTTCCTATGTAGGATTTTTCACAAGTCTGACATTTAAACATTTTGGGCTTTAGGTTATAATTCAAAGGATTGAATAATGTATCCATTCCCTTTGCTTTCCCCTCATCGTCATCTTCTATGCTTAGTTCGGAATAGTCATCAGAATCAGACTGATGACCATCGGCCAAATCCTCTGTTTTAATGAATTTATAATCTTTCGCTTTATATTTTGGAGGGCGTGAAATCCGTCCACAACGAGTCTTCACTTTCAAAGATTTTTTTAGCTTTAGTTCTTCTTTTTGCTTTTTCTCAAGGCTCGATATAAGAGTATTTGCTGAACTGGCTGCCACCAAAGTAACATTTCGAGACTCTGTAGCAGACACTGTGGCACATGTAGTTTTTTGTCCATTCAGTGTCTGGTGTGTGGGAATCTTATTCACTGACACTGGTCCATCAGGGGCTAAAGGTCTCTGCACAAGTAGCTGAACTGGAGGCTCAGAAGAACTATGCAAGAAAAACTGTTGCTGCTCAGTTCCTGTTACAGGCTGTATCCTAATAATCTGGGGATTAATAATATTAAGTCTAGACAGACCAGAATTCCTACCAACTGGCTGACTTGGTGTTATCGCTTTGGACTGGACTTCTGCAAGAGGTGGCACTGGCTTTTCATTTTCCTTCATCTGCCCCGGCTGCACTTGAACACAAATGGCTTCTAATTGCTTTAGAGGGAAAAAAGTTGAAAATGTAAAAGTACAATATTATTTATCAAGTTTTTACATCTTTGTATATAAGACCTTAAAGTGATATATTATCCAGTTTTCTTACAACCCTCAAGGAACATATTTCCTTCCTTTGAGCTACTAAATTATCATATAGTTGCATTTGTTGCTTAGATAAGGAATTTCAGTTTACTTTGTATATCATATCATTATTTTATTTTTAATGTCCATCAACCATGAATTTAGTTGCCAAAAACTAAGGAATAATTTCTGAAGATGGATCTGTTAGGCAGAGCCCTGTTGAAGTCAATGGGGTTCACTTGTGCAGATTCAGTTGCAAGCTCTAGCCAGGCCTGCACAACATGCGACCTGCGTGGGCTCACTGTGCCGCCCGCGGGCAAGTGATGGGGTGGGGCTGCTGGGTGGGGGAGACACCCTGCCTCACAGCCCTGCGCACACGTGCCACACTCCAACTGCCCTAACGGCCAGAACCGCATGCGTCTCCATCTCCCACTCTCACTGCGCCTGGCTTACAGTGAGTGCGTCACTTCCAGGGCCCGCTGAGGCGGGAAGCACTGGGCATGAGGCAGAGCTGGTAAGTAGAGTGAGAGGAGGGGCACGCGGCCTGGGCTCAAGCTGCAGCTTGGAGGGGGCGGGGGGACTGGGCTGAAACCCCCTTCAAATCCCCTCCTTCAGTTGGGGGCAGGGCGGCTACTGCACTGGTTGGTCCCAAGGTGACCTCCGTAGTGACTGGGGGTGGGAGGGTTGAACAGCCTGTGGGCAGCCAGGATATCCCCAGAGGAGACACGTACGCATGCGTGCGTGTGTGTTGCACTTGACCTGCCCCAACTGCTGCCCCCTTCCCTGGTCCAGGGACCTTCCCCCTCCCCGGCCTCCCGGGCTTCCTCTGTTTGTGTGTTGGACAGTCACATCCAATCCCTTCACACTGCTCCCCTTTCCCCTCCCCTTATTTTATGGGGGGGGGCGATGAACCGAGTGGGCAGGCAGTGGCAAGGCTTTATACTTGGAGGGTGGGGGAGGGGGATGGTTGTTTCCGTGGAGCTGGCCAGCGCTGTGGTGGGGGATGTGTTTCAGGGGGCTGGGCAGTGGTGGGGGGGGGTTCCAGCAGGGCCGGGGGGGTTCGGCCCTCAGCTGTTTTCCTTGGAGTAACATGGCCCTCGCCGCTTTATGAGTTGTGCAGGCCTGCTCTAGACCTATGCTGTGAATCTGTAAACTGAACAAGCACATCTCACCCACAGGACAACTACTGTCTACTAATTTTGCAGGCCAAGTATTAGGCCACAGTTATACCCTAATAAATGCACAGTTGAAAAATCCTTAAGATGATATAAGCAATTCAGGCCTCTGGCCTATCACCTCCTGTCTGTCCTCTTCTCCCCACCCTATTTATTTATTGTTGTTTTGTTTTTTAAAAGATCACATCACAGGGTCAGCAAGGGACTGAGGAGAGTCAAAGCCTGTCGATTGCCTCTTACTTGAAAAGTGTCCATTTCTCTAGCTGCAAACCACCCATCAAAGCACTTAAGCACATGCCAAACTACAAGCACACAAATAATCCCTCTGATGCTGTGCAAACACATGCTTAAGTGCTCTGCTAGATCAAGGCCTAAATGCACAGCTCTCCACTTAAAGGAGAGTCTACAAGTTAATTGCTTCTAGTTTGGCAAATAATTTTCCCCAATTAAGCAAATAATATCCCCAAAGAAATGACTCATTATTATTATTTGTATTACAGTGATGCCCAGAAACTCTGATCATGGACCAGGATCCCACTGTGCTAAGCACCGTATGAAAGGACAGAACAAAAAAAAAAAAATGTAGCCCCTACCCCAAAGACCTGACAGTCTAAATTCAGTCCAGACTTCTAATTTCAAACTTCAAATGTTTCTATTATAACACCACCTGTTCAAGAGTGTGAACAGAGATTTTTCTGTTTTTAAAAACAGTCTTCCATAATACAAACACAGCTGAATGGATGTTACTCACTTTAAAAAAAAAAAAAGTTACTGTTGGGCAAGAACCAAACATGGAACATCTTAGCCCAAAAGGAAAATACTTGGGAAAGTTAAAAAGTGCATGAAAACAAAAGTTATAATAGAAAGAGCTTTAAAATCTCAAGTGTAGCAGGCAGCCACTGTTATAAAAAAATCTCCACAGATCAATGGGCTAGCACAAACTAAGTACCCCAAACAGTTGCTAGATACGCTAGACTGACAGGTTACACTGGTCTAGTAGCTGTAAAGCAGTTCTTGCAAATCATGTTGGACAACTGTGCTTATTCTGCCAGACTAGAACATAGGTTATTCTGGCCAGCGCCTGTCATCTCCATTGAATAGTATACCCTCTACCTTGTTAGAAACTGAGCTGCTCGCAACACCAGTCTTCCAACTATGAGACTGGAGAAATCTAATTCCAAGGCAAGTTAAACTGATCAGGAAATTAGGGTCAGCAGTGGAACTAGTGCAACAGCACTCAGCACAGTTTCATCACTGAGAACGGGCCGTGACTATTCAGTGTTCAGCACATTCTAGTACCCAGGCCCAATTCTATATTGGAGACCACTTTCCCGTTCACTTGGCCCTTGGCTTTCCAAAGACATTCCCTCTTCCCCTTCGTTTACCTTGTGTACAAGGCACCTGGTGGTACCGATAGCTTTGCCCTGCTGAAGGGCGACCTGCTGGGCCACATTCTGCAACTGCTGTGCTGCATTGTGCATGATACTGGTCACTGGCTGGGACCCGGAGGCAGCAGTCAGACTACAACCCTGTGGGGATCTGCTGAACCCTGATCCTGAGGGCACGACGCTAATCTCCTGGGGTAGCGAGTACCCCCCAGCTCGGCGAGGAGGCAGCAGTAAGGACCCAATGCCAGCTCCAGAGGAGGGAAGAAGAGGCAGTGGAGACTGTTTCTGGGCCCTGCTCACTTGTTCGATGACCCTCCGCAGCTCCTCGGGGGCCAGGGGCGTCGCTGTGGCCTGCTGGCCGGGAGGCTGAGCCAGTGGCTCGGCCTGGCTCCTCTCCGCAGGCAAATTCTCCGTCAGCCCAACTGCCTGGTTCTCGGTCGCCACCACCAACTGCTCCTCCGCGCTCAGCTCAGCCCCCTGCACCAGGCTCCCACCTGGCTCCAGGTACAGGGTGGTGCCGACGGCGGAGGAGCTGGCAGCCAGGCTCTGGGCCAACTCCTCGGTCACCGCCAGCACCTCCGATCGCTCCTCGGTGGGGGATCCAGCCTCCAGGGGGGGCACCAGGCCCCCGCCTTCCTCAGGCTCCAGCGGACCCAGCAAGTCACCCCTGGCCGCGACCGCCCCGCGGGGATACCCAGGTCCCAGCAGGCCAACCCCCTCCCCGGCCGCCGCGCTGTGGCGAGCCCCGCGGGCGGCGGCCGGTCCGGGGGGCTCTTCCTCAGCAGGAGGCGGCGGCGGCGATGCCAACGCCGCGCTCTCTCCGCCCCCATTCTCGGGAGCCGCCATCTTGGCAGCGCTCAGGGGGCGGGAGACGCATTCGGCCCCCAGGTCTTAAAGGTGCGGCGAGAACCCAGAGGAACCGGCAATACAGGAGCCAATGGGGTCCACCGCTGCAGTCTGGACACGTCATCGTGGAAGGGGCGTGGTCATGTGGATGACTGGGGCCCAGCAGGGACAAGACACTTTTGAAAGCGTTTTCCTGTGCGATGGTGTTCAGTGTACTAGTGTAATACAGTTGAATTCGGTATACACTCATTCAACAGTATAGTCCAGTGCAATTCAACACAACAGAGTTTAATTCAATTCAGTGCAACATCCCGCAAGTATAATTCAATACAGTGCAATTCATAGGGCGTCAGTACGTCTGTATAGACAGATTTGATACACGATGGGATAGACAAAAAGCATCTGAAACTGATTATAGTGCTTTTAAAAGTAAAAATAAGGGATGGGGGAAGATCTCAAGCCTTTTTTTTTGTACAGTAAATGGTATCCAAACCAAATGTCAGCCTGTTTTCTGAAACATACAAGATATAATCCCCCGATTAAGAGGTTTTAATGGAAATGTCAGGTCAACTTTACCCCCAAAGGTATTGCCTCATTATCTTAACATTTTGGCTCTAATCCTGCGACGACATGTGCGCGTGCTTACCCCTCAGATCTACGGGTAAGGATAAAAGTACATGCATGTTCTTTTCAATGAGTAGCGTTCTGAGTCTACCCTGACTTTTAATCACTTGATTAGGAATGTTTTCTTCAAATTTTTAATCTGAAGTAGGGAGTTTTCTCTGCATGACAATATTTTTACAATCAGTTTTCAGAGTGACGTAAAATTATTCAAGAGAATCAAGAGACACCAGTTTTCTACTTTTAAACGTTCGAAAGCAAAAATAAAGAGACTATTTGAAATTTGGAGAGGGACTATTTTACATCTACAGTTTACTTCTCAGCTTACCTAAATGTGCTGTGTTGTTACTCTATTGCTGAATATTATTTTGTATTGCATCAAGTAATGTGCTATAACAAAAACATATGAAAAGTCAAATATGAGTGTGCAGATAGATGCAGGCATAATGGATACACCTGTGTTTCTGACTGCAGATAATGTAACTGCGGTTGCATAACATTCTCAGGCAAAGGTTCCCCCTAAAAACTATGGTGCTGCATTATAAGGTTATAGCTCTCTTAAAAAGCTTGATGGAGAGGCAGTTTAAACCTCACCCTTTTGGTAGCTGATTGAAAGTAAAATAATCTCAGTCGTTATTTTATAACGTTTTAATTTTAATATGCGCGTGTTAATTTGCGTTTTTATCCATCAAAACATTAATGGAAAGTCAATAAAATAAAAATCTTTTAAAAAGAATGCCGCTTTGTGGCCCGTACGGGGATCGAACCCGCGACCTTGGCGTTATTAGCACCACGCTCTAACCAACTGAGCTAACCGGCCACCTCGTGTTAATGGTTTTGCACTGATCTCTAGAAGAATAACACAGATACTACTGTTGCCGTTTCTCTCCCTCTAGTTTACTGTGGAGCAGGGGTAGGCAAACTATTGCACGGGTACAAAAGGCAGCACACGAACTAATTTTTTCAGTAGCACTCACACTGCCCCGCTCCTGACCACAAATCCAGGGGCTCTGCGTTTTAAATGAAGCTTCTTAAATATTTTTAAATCCTTATTTACTTTACATACAACAATAGTTTAGTTCTATATTATAGACTTATAGAAAGAAACCTTCTAAAAACGTTAAAATGTATGACTGGCACACGGAACCTTAAATTAGAGTGAATAAATGAAAACCCAGCACAGCACTTTTGAAAGGTTGCCAACCCCTGCTGTAAAGTCTAAATATCGCCCCTTCCCCAGACTGTGTATTCAGTTTCCACCCCTACAGCGAGTTCTCAGGGTCCAGACTCCAGACCTTCTAGGTTCAATCAGCATATTTGAGCCAGCTATTACATAAAACCATCCAAAGAGTTCAGACTGGGGACCATGACTACGCGGGAGCAACAATCCTAAGGTAGGAACAGACGGAGGTCGCATTCGTTCAGGCTAGATTCATAACTAGTAAGTTATACCCCTCAAATAGCTTTTTAACAGTGACTCCAGTTTTATTTCATTAAATTGAAATATTTCTTTTGCTATTTATTATTTATTTTTAATTCCCACTTATTTTACATAATGCTTTTTAAACAAATATTGCATTGGTAAAATATGTCCTGTGTATTATTTTCTTTCTATAACATTTGGGTTTATTTAAATTATATATTTATTTTACATTCAAATAAACTTGTATTATTTATAGATGGTCAGTCCTGCAGCAAATCTTGCAGTTTTCAGCTGAGATTGCTACGTAGGCCATCAAACAAGAAAAAGAACCACCGACAGGGGGAGTGCAAGTTAGTAAACCAGAAATTCTGTTTACTGCACATGCATCAAATCCACTATTTTTCTGTCTAATGCTGTAGGTTCTCTGGCAAAGCTGATGAACTTCTAACTGGATTGCAGCCATACCACTTTTATCCCTAGGTGGTTCACAGTGAATGACAGGTGGTAAGGATCAACTGTAGGCTTAACATACCTACCTAAATATGACTCTGAAAAGAGGAGGTAGTACTCACTTTACATCTAATCATTGTTGCTATATTTAATTTATTGAATAAATATGCACCTATCTATACAGTACTATATACTTAATATACTTCTAAAATTGTTCATTAACCAGAAATGTTGTGTGACTGTAGCAACAATTCATAGATTCATAGGACTGGAAGGGACCTGGAGAGGTCTTCTAGTACAGTCCTCTGTGCTCAAGGCAGAACAAAGCATTTGACCATTCCTGACAGGTATTTGTTTAACGTGCTCTTAAAGACCCCCAATGACAGAGATTCCACAACCTCCTTAGGCAATTTATTTCAGTACTTAACTATCTTGACAGTTACGAAGTTTTTCCTAATGTACAACCTAAACCTCCCTTGCTGCAATTTAAGCCCATTGCTTCTTGTCCTATCCACAGAAGTTAAGAACAACAGTTTTTCTCCCTCCTCCTTGTAACAACCTTTTATATACTTGAAAATTGTTATGACCCCTGTCTTCTCTTTTCCAAACTAAACAAACCCAATTTTTTTGATCTTCCTTCATAAGCAGGGCCACCGAGAGGATTCAGGGGGCCTGGGGCAAAGCAATTTCGGGGGCCCATTCCATAAAAAAAGTTGTAATACTATAGTAACGTATTTGGAAATGTAAAAAATAACCAGTGAAATACATTCAAAAATTATTTTTTAATCATTTGAAAATACACGAAATACATGATTTAAAAACATTAAATGCTTTAATCACTCTCTCACTCACTCATGCCCGTCACCCCAATCGGGGTATGGGCCGCCAACAACAGATCTCCAGAGTCCTCTATCCTGGGCCATTCACTCTAGCTGGTTCCAGGTATAGCCCATTTTTTTGCTATCAGCCTGAAGGTCGCGTCGCCAGGTGTTTCTTGGACGGCCTCTTTTCCGCTTGCCTTGGGGGTTCCACCGCAGTGCCTGTCTGGTGATGTTAGTTGGCTGCTTGCGTAGTGTATGTCCTATCCAACCCCACCTTCTCCTTCTGATTTCTTCCTCTGCTGGGAGTTGACGGGTCCTCTCCAAGAGGTGGATGTTACTGATGGTGTCTGGCCAGCGGATCTGGAGAATCCTTCTGAGGCAGCTATTAATGAAGGTCTGGATCTTCCTGGTGGTTGTTTTGGTTGTCCTCCAGGTTTCAGCTCCATACAGTAGGACTGATTTCACATTGGAGTTGAACAGTCGAATTTTTATTGCCAAAGACAGCTCTCTGGAGCTCCAGATGTTCTTGAGCTGTAATAAGGCTGCTCTTGCCTTACCAATCCTTACTTTGATGTCTGCGTCAGTGCCACCCTGCTGGTCGATGATGCTACCTAAGTAGGTGAAGGACTGCACTTCTTCCAGAGGGCTTCCATTCAGTGTGACTGGGTCATTGCTGATGGAGTTAATCCTAAGGATCTTGGTCTTGTCCTTGTGAATGTTGAGGCCAACCTGTGATGACGTGGCTGCCACTACTTTGGTCTTCTCTTCCATCTGCTGTTTACTGTGCGAAAGGAGTGAAAGGTCATCAGCAAAGTCCAGGTCATCAAGCTGGGTCCACAATGTCCACTTACGGCATCCCAGCAAAGGTGGTCAACCTGATCAAGAACTCATATGACAGTATACACTGCAGAGTGATCCATGGAGGGCAGCTCACTAACAGCTTCCAGGTGCGAACTGGAGTCAGGCAAGGATGCTTGTTGTCACCACTTCTCTTTCTCCTCCTCATTGATTGGATTATGAAGACATCCACTTACGAGCGTAGGAAATGCTTTAATGGTATGTATAAATTTGCAATTACATAATGGGCTGTCGCTGGGTGATGGTAATGGTTGGTGCAAATGGACTGTTGCTGCCTGGGGGTGGCGCTACTGTTACCCAGGGCTGGGTGGGGAGTTGGGCTCTGGGTTGGGGGTGCCCAGCTCAGAGGGGCTGGGCTCAGAGTTGGGGGTCAGGGCTGTGGAGGGGATGGGGTCAGTGGCATGCTCGGCTCAGAGGGGCTGGGCTCGGTGCTGGGGGTCAGGGCTGTGGGGGGCTGGGCTCAGGGGGTGCCTGGCTCAGAGGGGCTGGGGTCGAGGCTGGGCGTCAGGACTGTGGGGGGATGGGATCAGGGTGCCAGGCTCAGAGGGGCTTACCTTGCTGCTTACTCCCCCTTCTCCCCTGCCAGAGCCTCAGCGAGCCACATCTAGGAGCTCCTGCCGCTCGGCCCACCGGAGCTCGCAGCCCTGCCCCCTTGCCTCGTGACTCCGAGCGGAAGGACCTCAGGACCCGCCCAAGCGATGCCACTGCAGTGCTGTCCAGGGCCACTCCTGGACACGGCATGCTGAGGCACTGGAGGATGGGGGAAGGCAAAGGCGGAGGTGGGAGGGAGCCTCCGACATTCTTGTGGGGGCCCCTGCAGGGCCCAGAGCCTGGGGCAAATTGCCCAACTTGCCCCCACCCAGGCGGCCCTGCTCATAAGTCATGTTTTCTAGACCTTTAATAGTTTTTGTTGCTTTTCTCTGGACTTTCTCCAGTTTATCCACATCTTTCCTGAAATGTGGTGCCCAGATCTGGACACAATACTCCAGTTGAGGCTGTATCATCATGGAGTAGAGGGGAAGAATTATTTCTCATGTCTTGCTTACAACACTCTTGCTAATACATGCCAGAATATGTTTGCTTTTTTGCAACAGTGTTACACTGCTGACTGGGGAGCACCCACGGGAAAACATTTGTGGGTGCTCAGCACCCACCAGCAGCTCCCTGTGGCCCTGCCCCGCCCCCCTGCTCCAACTCACCTCTGCCTCCGCCTCCTCAGCGAGCGTGCCGCCACATCCTGCTTCTCCCTCCTCCTTTCCAGCACTTGCACTGCGAAACAGCTGATTTGCTGGGCAGGGAGGGAGGGAGGGAGGAGGAGGGGGAATGTGGTGCGCTGGGGGAAGAGGCGGGGCCGTGGAGTGGATTTGGGGAAGAGATCTAATAGGGAGAGGGAGGGGATGGGGTTTGGGCGGGGACATTGGGTATAGGGTTGGAATGGGGGCGGGGCCAGGGACAGGGATGGGGTGGAGTCAGAGCAGGGCCATGGGTGGGGAAAGGGGTAGGGGAGGCACGGGCACCCATTGGCACCAGAGAAAGTTGGCGCCTATGCTGTTGACTCATATTGAGCTTGTGATCCACTATGATGTCAGATCCCTTTACGCAGCACTCCTTACATAGTTATTTCCCATTTTGTATGTGTGCAACTGATTGTTCCTTCATAAATGGAGTACTTTGCATTTGTTCGTATTGAATTTCATCCTAATTAACTTCAAACCAGTTCTCCAGTTTGTCCAGATCATTCTGAATCCTAATCCTATCCTTCAAGATATTTGCAACCGCTCTCAGCTCGGTATTCTCTGCAAAAATTATAAGTGACAGGTTTCAGAGGGGTAGCCATGTTAGTCTGTATCAGCAAGAACAATGAGGAGTCCTTGTGGCACCTTAGAGACTAACAGATTTATTTGGGAATATCAACAGAGGGGAAATGACTTTTTGTAGTGCTAATGAGGCCAATTCAATCAGGGTGGATGTGGCTCACAGATACTCACACCTTCTTGTTAACTGTTGGGAATGGGCCACATCTACCCTGATTGAATTGGCCTCGTTAGCACCTATGCCCCACTTGGTAAGGCAACTCCCATCTTTTCATGTGCTGTATATTTATATCTTCCTACTGTATTTTTCACTCCATGTATTTGATGAAGTGGGTTATAGCCCATGAAAGCTTATGCCCAAATAAATCTGTTAGTCTCTAAGGTGTGTCATAAGTAGATAGGTAAGGTAAGGGTTAAGTTTCTTTTACCTGGAAAGGGTAACCAAACACCTGACCAGAGGACCAATCAGAGAACTGGATTGTTTAAAGTCAGGGGTGGGAATTTGTATACTCGGGGTCTTTGTTGTTTTCTCGGCTATGGGTAAACAAGGTTTCCTCCTAACTCCCTCTTATCTTAAAGTTTCTTCTAAACATCTGTAAGTACAAGGAAAACAAAGTAATTCAGCTATGATGAGCTTGTGTTGTATTCACATGTAATGTTGATTTGTTGGACTGGTTTAATTGGGTATCTTTTAAATCAGACTGTTTCTTCATATTTTCTTATAAGCAAGAGCCTGTATTGAGTTTCTTAATGCAAGATTATTGTTTATATTTCCTTTTTTTTAATATAAACTTTTCTTTTAAAACTTGTGGAAGTTTCTTTCCTAGGGAGGCAAAGGGAAGGGAAAAGCCAGGCTGTGGGCTATTTTCCTATTGTTTCAGGGAAAGAGCAGGCTACGGGAAAGAGAAAGAATCATCTCTGTTCTCTTGTGGTTGAAGTTTTTCTCTAGTTACTGCTACGAGATCAGGGAGGGGGAATTCCTGTGTGCTAGTGTGATTAGCTGTGAATGCATAGCCTCGGGGACGCTAGATTGCCTCTCCGGTTGCATTCAAAGAGTGAAGTCTAGTCTCGCACCGGCTAACCCAGTGAAGGGGGGGAAGCTGGGAGAGAAGAGAGGGAGAAACCCAGGGCTCTGGGTCTTGGGGGTCCCCCAGGGGACAGTTGGGGTGACTCAGGGGGCATACTAGGACCCCCAATAGTCCTAGTTGGTGGCAGCGAGAATATCCAAGCTGGTAGTGAGCTTGGGGGAGTTCAGGTAAGCCCCCAGATTTTGGACGCTAAAGTCCAGATCTGGGACAGGAGGCTATTACCACAAGGTGCCACAAGGACTTCTTGTTAAAAATTGTAAGTGTACTCTCTATGCCATTATCTAAATCACTGATGAAGATACTGGACAGAACTGGACTCAGAACTGATCCCTGCAGGACCCTGCAAGACTTGATATGCCCTTACAGCTTGACTGTGAACCACTGATAACTACTCTCTGGGAACATGCGTCCGATGAAGTGGGCTGTAGCCCACAAAAGCTTATGCTCAAATAAATCTGTTAGTCTCTAAGGTGTCACAAGTACTCCTGTTCTTTTCTCTGGGAACAGTTTTCCAACCTATTATGCACTCACCTTATATTAAGTCCACCTAGGTTGTATTTCCCTAGTTTGTTTATGAGAATGTCATGCGAGACAGTATCAAAACCTAACTAAAGTCACAATATACCACATCTACCACTCTCCTCCCATCCACAAGACTTGTTATCTTAAAACTTTTAAAACTTACTATTAAAACTTCATATTTCAAATTTGTATTAGATTTTTACATTTTTAATTGAAAACACAATACTGATACACTAGTACCGTTAAAAAAATACAAGCCTAAGTCACTACTTTCTACAAGAAAATGTATGAAAGAGCCAAATAATTCTGCAAGTTTGAATATATGTAATTTCTATGGAATTCTCCCAGTAAGCCCCATTTTTCACAAACTGTTTTACAGTTACATTGGGGGGGGGGTGTGTGTTTTATAATACTTTGTTTCTATAGCTTTGATTATTTAAAATAAAAAAATATTTATTTGTACTATCACGGGCAAGCATGGTGCTTTATAGAAACGCATAACAAGATGCATTTACAGTCCTGCTCCTGTAATGGGACTACTCAGGCAATTACAAATGTTAAGTGTTACAGAGACAAGGTGAGTGAGGTAATATCTTTTATTTGACCAACTTTTGGTGGGGAGAGAGACAAGCGCTCTTGCAGCAGTCACTCCAAAGACGACATAGGAATTTGTGAGGATGCAGGGTCCCAGGTGAACAGTGCAGGATCACAGCCTACTGTAGACACAGCCGTCTACAGACAATGCGGGCATGGAGGAATCCAGTTCACCACAAAGGTGACACAAGACAGTTTTCATTGTGTAAGAGTACAGCAAGCCAGACTGTGATGGAAGCCTGGGCGATATTACTGCACAGTCATCTAGACCGTGTCTGCCTCAGCAAAGGACTTGACTAGGAATAGTCAATAGGTGGACCACGGGCCAAAGCTGGAACACCAGACACTTTTGAAATGACTGTGAAATCTTTTTATTTACTGATTATCATCTTTATTGTTATTGTGGTGTGAAAAAATGTTCCTCTGAAGTCTAGACCTTGACTATTCCTTCACCAAGACCTTGACAAAAAATAATTGACTACCCCTGCGCTAGACACCGCTGAACAGTGTGACCTTCCCCTGCCTTGAGAAGACCCAGGTCTGGTGCTACCATTAATGGGAACTAGGCAGTTGCCTAGGGCGCCAAGATTTGGGGGCACCAAAAAGTGGTGCTCCTAATATTTTTTTTTACAGCAGTTCCTGCCTGAGCACAGGGTTCCTGCTCCACTTCCCCCGCCTCCCAGGCTTGCAGCGCCAATCAGCTGTTTGGCGCCACAAGCCTGGGAAGAGCATTAGAGCAGGGGCAGCATGCTTGGGGAGGATACAGAGGAGAGGTGAGCTGGGGTGGGGAGGTGAAGAACGGCTCCCGGGGCCGGAGAGTTGCCGCAGGGGTGCCTGGGGGGGGGGCCAAGCTGCCACAGGGCTCCCCACCCCAGCTCACCTCTGCTCCGCATCCTCCCTGAGCTCACCACCCCTACTCTAATTCTCCTCCCCTCTCAGGGTTGGGGCACCCTGAGAAGATTCCCCCAGTCCTGCGGGGCTGCCCAGGTAGGGCCAGCCTAACCTACTCCTCCTCCTGGACCCAGCCCACCCATAGGGAGCCTCCTCAGGGGCAGGGCACCTGCCCGGCCCTCAGAGCTTGGAAACCTGGGAACACAAATCCCTACTGTGTTTTCCCAACAGTCACTGACTGAGGAGCAAAAGAAGTCTCTACTGCCCATGCGCAAGCGGAGCGTGAGGGTACAAGGTTCTGGTTTCCCACTGTGCATCATCTGCCAAGGACGGGTGGGGAGAACAGAGAAAGCGAGAGGGTTGCTACGCCTGCGCAAAAGGGGTCCTAAGTAGCCGGGCCTAAAAACAAGCTGTACTACTGCGCGGCTGTGAGGGTAAAGATAGGAGAGACCGTAATCTCGGGCCCAGGGAGAAGAAGGAGACTGCATTGCGCTTGCGCGGCTTTGTGGGCGGGTGGGGCTGACTCGGCCGTGTGTCTGGGCTGGGATCTGAGCCTGTGCGGTTGCCAGGGTGACGGGAATACAACATGGCGCGCTGACAGCTCTGCCGGGAGGGGTGGGCGCTGCAGAGGAGGCCTCAGCCTTTCCCTCTCCGTCCCCACACTGCTGAGGAGCCGCAGGATGAACAGTAAGGGCGGAGAGTTACGGGGCCCGGGGGCGGTGTGAGGGGCGGAAGCCTCCCCGTGGGCTGCGGGCAGGACCGGCGCCAGGGTTTCTCCCGCCCTAGGCGCACGGCCATTTCGCCGCCCCGCGCGTTTCTCCCGCCAGCGGCTCCGGGAGATCCACTGGAGCCGCGCGGGACCAGCGGATCCTCCGCAGATAGGACTGCGGCAGGTCCACCGGAGCCGCGTGGCGCCCCCAAATAATGCTGGCGCCCTAGGCGATTGCCTAAGCGGCCTAAATGCAAGGGCAGGCCCTGGCTGCGGGAGAGGGCCTCCCGCTGTGGGGAGGGTCCTGGCAGGGCAGGTGCTTCTGTGGGGAGGGACAGTTTCTCTGTGGAGAGAAGACGCTTCTGGGGTGCAGCAGGCAGGATGTGTAAGTGGGAGCGGGATCGCCGGAGGTCTGCAGTGGGTCTTGTGGCAGGGAGCAGACCCTCCTAGGGCAGGGAGAATGGAGATACTGTGTGAGGACGGAGGTGAGGGGATGTCTAAGTCTTGCTGTGGGGGGATGCATGAGGGGCTTGTGCCCCCCTTCTGTTATGTGTGAGTGGGGCACCCTATGTGGAGGACTAGGCTCCAGTGTCAGATCCATTTGGAACAGAAATGGCCCTGCTGTTGAGATGGGGATGGAGTATGCATATTGGACTTTATGGGTTGGTGGAAGGGGGACCAGATTCTACTATGCAAAGATATATGAGGGAGATAAGTAGCTGGGGGAAGGACCTGCCCTCTGATTACTAATATTAGTAAAGGAGCACCACAAAACCCACCTCAACCTCTAGGTTGGTTCTGATGCTGTTGAACAGCTTTTCCTTGGCTTTTTGCCCTCATTGGCTTTTGAGATACTGTCTTCTCCTGGTTTTCCTCCTACCTGTCCAGTCATTGCTTCATCAGGTTCTGCCCTTGGCCCTTTGATCGTCTCACTTTACAGGCTTTCCCTGGACAGTATCTTCTCCTTACATGGTTTAAAATATCAACTCCGTGCTGATGACTTTCAAAACTTTCTCTCTACCATTGATCTGTCTCTTTCTAAACAACCCCATCTAATATCCCAGAGGAAATGTCAGAGAGATATCTTATCTTATCCATTTAAACTGAACATGGCCCCAAACAATCTCTTAAACTTTCCTCACAAACCTCTTCTTCCCCCTTTTTTATCACTGTTGGCACCACCACCATTCTCTTTATTACTTACACTGAACATGGGATGAATTTTTAATTTATACCTTTCTCTTGGCCTACAGCATTTTCCTTCTTAACATCTCCATACTCCATCCTTTTCTTTCCATCTCCACACCCAAAATTCTGGCTTAGTTCCTCACTGTATCCCGCCTTGACTACTGCAGTATCCTCCTATATCGTCTCCCAATTCAAACTGCAGCTACTAAAATAATCTTCCTTGCTGTTAATTTGATCACATTACTACCCTCTCTAAATTCCTACACTTGCTCTCCATCCACAGTTATGTTTAAACTGTTGATCACTCCCTTCAAGGCTCTGTTTAAATCTGCTCCTCCCTACTTATCCTTGCTTGTTGAACTTTATGGAATCTCTACCTCACCAGTTTTCTTACCCTCATCTGCAGATTTGTCAATGTTGAACAATCATCTCTGTGTCTTTCATATGGCCACCTCTGCATTGTTAGACCTCCCTGAATCTCTGCAAGACTTCTACTTTCTCACTCTTAGAAACCCCCTTCTTCCATGCTACTGATAGCATATTTTGTTAATTTGTATAGAAAATCATTTTGTTTTCCTTCCTTGACTTCTGTCTGCCTTTTGGTCTATCCTGAAATTGCGAACTTCTTGAAACAGGAACATCCTTTCTTGTGTGTCTAAAAAATGTCTTGTTTGTTATGGATGCTACTGAAATCAATTCCTAATTGGGGATTAGGTCCTTTCTGTTCTAAATATTGTATACACGAGTGTGGATAAAAATGATATTTAAATAAAAATTTGATTTAAATTTTTTTAAAAAATGATTGAAGTAAAAAATCATTTTTTTAAAAAACACTTCTAGTTCTTTACTTTCTTTCCATTTTAAAGTCTTAAGTTGCTAATGTGGATGTTTTAAGAACATAAGAATGTCCCTACTAGGTCAGACCAAAGGTACATCTAGCCCAGTATCCTGTCTTCCAACAGTGGCCAGGTGCCCTAGAGAGAATGAACAGAACTGGTAATCATCAAAGTGATCCATCCCCTCTCGCTTATTCCCAGCTTCTGGCAAAGAGAGGCTAGGGACACTATTCCTGCCCATCCTTGCTAATAGCCATTGATGGACCTATCCTCCATGAATTTATCTAATTCTCTTTTTAAGCCTGTTATGGTCTTGGCCTTCACAACATTCTCTGGCAAGGAGTTCCACAGGTTGACTGTGCGGTGTGTGAAGAAATACTTTCATTTATTTGTTTTAAACCTGATGCCTATTAATTTCATTTGGTGACCCTTAGTTCTTGTGTTATGAGAAGTAATAAACAACACTTCCTTATCTACTTCCTCTACACCTGTCATGATTTTGTAGACCTCTATCATATCCCCCCATAGTCATCTCTTTTCCAAGCTGAAAAGTCCTAGTCTTATTAATCTGTCCTCATATATAAGCTGTTCCATACCCCAAGTTTTATACTTGTTTCCTAATTATTAGTAGAATTTGAGGCTTTATAGAGATTTTTTCCTACTGAAAGTTTCACATTTAAAATGCTAATCTGTACCGAAAAGTCAAGTTTACGTCCTCTAACATCGTTCTTTTGACACCACCGTAAACTCAGATAACCGAATAGCCCTACTGTTGGCAACCAACACCACCTTCCAACATTATGAACTTTCACAAGTAAAAAAATGCTTTGACCAGGATATTCTCCTCAATCAAGGCTTTCAGTTTGAAGTCAATGGGATTTGTGCTCTTAAATTGCTTAGGACTAGAGTAAAAGGGACTTAGGTGCTTCAATGCTCAATGCCTAACTTTCTTGGTACCTTGCCATTTAGTGCAATCCACAGCCCTAATTTAGGTTTCTAGACTCTCTATACAATGCATGGGGAGAGTTAAGTGCCTAAGAATGGAATCCACAAAAGCCAACACGGTGAGCAGAGAGACACCTAAACTAGCCAGTAGGAAATGCTGAGGAGAGGGGTCTGGAATAAGCTCTGTCCCTAAAAGGGATTTAGGTGTCTAAATCAGGGCTGGAGCTCTCTCTCTTTTTTATTGAAACTGTTCCACTGTGTATAATTACTTAAGTGTTTACTGGGCCTAAAAAAGAGAATGACTATGTAGCCCAGGGTTAGGGCACACATCTGGGATGTGGGAGACTCAGGTGTCACTTCTCTTGCTCCAATGAATAAATCAATGGTTCTTAACGGTTATAAAATATTAGCAATCAGGCTTCTGAACAGGATTCTGCCACCTCAGCATATTATTCCTGATTTGGTGTCTTTGTGATGGGTTTTGGTGCTCTCCTATATTGGTTTTTGAGATTCTGTTCCTGACTTGTAAAGTACTTCATGAGCAAGGACTGTTTATATTAATACATAGCATTAGAAAGTGTACTTGGCATTTTATAAACAGGCCTGTGCCTTGCACTGAAGATCTTACCATCTAAATCCAACAAGAAAATAGTAAAAGACAACAGTTCAGGAGAGAGAGAGAGGGAGCAGAATATGGTGGTGATGAACAGGAAGAATAGATTTCTGGAAGAACTGAGCTTTAAAGAGGGTCTAGTGTACAGAAGTAGTGTTTCAAACATAAGAGCAGCATGAGGGAAGAGAAAGGAGAGTCTTAGAGGAACTTAAAGAGCAAATGATAAGAGTGATAGGAGAGAGAGATGATTTTATCCAAAGTGCCACTGTTAGACTGGAAAATAGGAAAGCTTGTAAAGGGGAAGGTCACAGTAATAAAGATGAGAAGTGAAAGAGAACCTTGGTAATGAGGAAAGGGCAGATTTTAAATGATATTAATAAGAGAAGAAGCATTCATTGCAAGAGTGGATATGAAGGTTGGCTAGTAGAAAAGAACTGAAGATGACACCTGGGTTGCTGGTACGTATCTGAAATGTGAAGATCCACCATCCAGCTTCTGGACAGTAGAAAGAGCTTGCAGTCATTTCTGCCCCTGCAAAGATTCCTGGATGCTTTAAGAAGGGTTATGTCTCCACTACTCTATGGCCTGGTCCAGACCTAAACTTAAGTCGACCTAACTATCACTCAGGGGTGTGAAAACTCCACACCCCAAGCAACACAATTATATCAACCTAACTCCCAATGTAGACAGCACTATGTCGATAGGAGGGCTTCTGCTACCACCTCTCACAGAAGTGGATTAACTATGCTGACAGGAGAAGCTCTTCCTTCGGCATAGCAGCATCTTCACTGAAGCACTATTGTGGTGCAGATGCACTGCTGCAACCATATCACTGTCTGTAGTTAAGCTGACCTAAGTCCCAATAAGCAGTGGTTCTCAAACTTCTGTATTGGTGACCCCTTTCACAGAGCAAGCCTAGGAGTGTGACCCCCCTTATATATTAAAAACACTTTTAAAATATTTAACATTATTATGAATGCTGGAGGCAAAGCGGGGTTTGGGGGTGAAGGGCGATAGCTTGTGACTCCCTCATAATAACCTCGTGATCCCTCAGGCGGTCACGACCTCCAGTTTAAGAACCTCTGCCATATAGACACCACTAGGTAGACAGAAGAATTCTTCTGTTGACCTAGCTGCTGCCTCTCAAGAGGGTGGATTCACTCTAGTGATGGAAAAGCTCCTGTTGCTGTAGTTGCGCATGTGTCTATACTACAGTGTTGCTGCAGCATAGCTGCAATGCCGCAGTACCCTAAGTCTCCTTGATTACTGTCAGGTATGAGGGTGTGAGGGAGGAAAGAGATCTTTGTTAGTTTACCTCTCCCTTGGTCTCTACTTTTTGGATTCTTCTCTAACTCCACTGCCTGCTTCCTTTGTTGTTCATAAGCTTTCCCCAGCAGTAACAGTAGCGTGAAACTGACATGAATTGGTTTACCTTCAGCTCACTGGTGGAGATGCTTATTGAACCTATAGGTGCAGATGAGATTACCAAGGACAGAATCTGGAGGGACACTAAGCAATGAGGGGACTTGAGGGGATGAAGAAGACTGGCTGATGGAACAGTCAGTATTACTGGAGCAGGACCAATCAAGTACATGTAGAGTAAGTTAAGGATAGAGAAATATAGTTTGGGTCAGAGACAGGATAATGATACCTCCCTCATTTCTGCACTGTCTCTGGAGGTGGGTCTGATCTCCTCACTAAGGGCAGCCGTGCAGGGCCATTCTGTCCCTCCCCAGCATGGCCAGACTAGCTGCTAGGAACCTCGGGCTCCCAGCAGCAGGGGAGATCAGATTTCATGGAGGAGGGCTGATTTCACAGTCCTTGACGCATTTTCCACAGCTGTGAAATTGGTAGGGTCCTAGCTATGACAGAAAAAAGGCCTCTTGTATGTGCAGAGGTATTGTGTCACAGAGCAGGGAGGTCATAGTTTGTGCTCTGGGATTGTACAATCAATAATATGAGCATCAGTAGGATGGGGCAGTAAAACCCAATTTGCTCTAATTCAATTTAATTTTTTTCCCAAATGATTGACATGTGAACCACAACCAAAAGTGTAATATGGAAAATCACCCGGCAAAGACAGAATGTAATGAAAATCAACTAAGGATAAATATAAAAATATTTACTGTTTACAGCAAAATTTACTTTTAAATTTTAAAATTTAAATATTTTTGTTTTTAGAATATAAACTGATTGGTAAAATAGGTGAGGGAACATTTTCTGATGTTCTGAAGACACAGAGTCTTAGGGATGGAAATTACTATGCATGCAAACAAATGAAACAGCATTTTGAAAGGTAGGTATAGTTGATCATATTATTGCCCCAAATCTGAAAACTTTGTTTACATTTATTGGGTAAATAAATATAAATTTAAGACTGAATAGAGGATTCTGAATACTTGTTCATGTGTATTGAAAAATATGTTGGCATACATTAGAAAGGGGGAACTGAGGGCCTGATCATATAGCAAATTATTATTTGGCATTGTGCTTTCTACTAAGTAGACCCATTGACGTTACTCACTGTAGCAAATTCTGTACCTGCTTGTCAACTGGATTGAGACCAGGATTAGAGAGGGAAGAGGATGGGGGTCTTTGTTCATTCCTATCTACTATTTGTTCCTGTCACCACTCTGGTCTTGGTTTTACATTTGTAAATGAATTCCTACCAGAAAGGAAATGTAGAATATGTCTGAACATGCTTGTGTCATTTTTCTTTCTGCCATAAATGAATTACTAGAAGACGATGGTGTAAAGAACACCTCGTTATCCATTGTCAGGTTCACTTTAAAATGTATTTTATTGTGGATTGTGTAACAGTAGTTATTTTCTTTCCCTATACAGATTTTGTTCCTCTTTATATTTTGTATTTGCCTTTATTCACATTTGATTGTGTCCTCTAGTAGTGGGCAACACAAGTGACAGTGGGAGCTCTTTCTTATTAGGAAAATGGCAAAATGGGATTCACTGCACACCCACACACAGCATTTTAATCCAAATCAAGGTGCACAACCCCTACTTTAGCAAGGGACCAAGTTCAGCTCTCAGTTAGACACATTCATTTCCTATTGATTTCAGTGGGAGTTACTTTATAACAATTGACATTGCCTCTATTGCTTTGAAAAATTTCAAGTTTGATTCAGTGCTCTGTTGCTACACAGATTATGAAGTAAATCAGATCTGCAGAGATTAAGGAAGAGTGAGTTTACCAACACAAATCCATCCTTTTCCTTTAAATGGAAAAAAAAAATTAATCGGGCAAGGCCACTGAATATAAACTTTCTACTATACCCACTTTGTGCTGGTCCATTGGTACAATGGAGTTGTAAACTCAGTGGATCTGGCCAGCTGGAGGAACAAGGTGTATGTAAAAGTGGCTCCTTCCTTAGTTACACTGAGTGAAGCTTGGTTACAACCCCAGAATGTTTAGAATACTCACCAAATTTCTTGGCTAATCAGTTTCAGAAATATTAAAAACTGAGAATGTGTTTAATTAGCTCTATATCTGAAGTTTATTTGGGAAAGATGGCAATTTGCTGATGTTGAGTTTTGGTTTTTTTTGTGTTTGTTAACACAAACCAGGCTTCCATTATGTCTCACTGAAGTTATGATCAGTTTATTTTTGTTTATCAAGATTAAATCTTATTAGATGGTAAGGTATTGATGAGTCAGTAAGTTTTGCACAGTGTACTCCAAGTAAAATTACTATTATTTACAGATAGTTGAAACTGGCAGTGTATTTTGTGAAACAGATTGCAGCAATAGATTTTTATCAGAGAAATTCATATGTGCAGTTCAGATCTAGTTACACTCTTTTGACAAATTCTGCATATTTATCTTAAAATGTAGGACATTTCATGTTGTTACTTATATAAAAAGGATCAGAAGTAGCATCTTTTGAGTATATAGTTTCCTTTTTTAATGTATATTGAAATTGATTAAAAACAAACATGAAATTTGTACTACTTTGGTTCTGAAAATAACCCTCATTGTGTAAATCAATTTACTATGGTCATGTTTTGAATTAAAAGTAGAAACATTTAGTTCCACATTTTATTTGGGACCATTCACAAAAGCTAACATTAAGCATTGAGACCAAAAACATATCCAATCAATCATGTTAGTTTTCAGAGATCTGTTTTAGTTTTTTCTCTTTTCTTATTAAAAAAGAAAACAGACTCTCTAGAGTTGAGACCAAATTAACAAAAATAAATACTAGTTATAAGATTAAGAAATTTTGAATGTGTTCAACTCATTGCACTTAGATGGCCAACATTCCCATATTTATGAGGGATTGTGAGAACATCTTCCCTCTGATGCTTTAAAGTGTCCTTTGGTCCTAGACCCTCTGATAGTTACAAATGGCTAGAGGTTACACTTTTACTGGAATGTTCACTTATAGCTATAGGTAATAGTGATATAAATTGATCTTGCTAGTACAGGATAATTTTCTTATTTTCACGTTGAAACATAAGGATTTTGGCATTTGGCTAACTCTTGATCAGCTTGTGAAAGGAAAAGCTTATCCTGTAGTGATTTGCTATATCTAGTGTCCATGCAAGGCCACTGAAGCCCCATAAAATGAATTTTCCTCCCAACCTTTCTGTAGCTTGGACTTCTAATGGTTAATTGAGTACCAGGCATGAGTGACATGATTAAATACTATGTTTTAACTAGCTAGTAAAATACTGTGTTTCAGTTCTTCACACTAGTGGTTATTAATTTTAAATTGAGTTTTAAGGCTAATGATTACACAGGGCTAGATTGTGATTTTAGGCAGAGTCTTTAGCTGTAAGCTGCACCAACCCAGGAGTAGCCGTGGGAGTTATTGTGACTTGGACGCACTTCTGAGTCACAATTCCTCTCTGATTTCTTTCTTGCTGCTGCGGAGTAGTAATTTACTTCTGGTCTACACCAACAGTAAATTACTAGCCACCTCTCCTGGGTCAGCCAATCTGGTCAGCAAGAAGAGGAAGTGGAGCCAGGATATTACCCATTTCCCACCCCATCCCTGGCCCCAGGCAATTAATTCCCCATTACTTCTGCATTCCTGGACCCCAGATTTGGGTAACTTGCAGAGGGACAGAAGAGGAGGGGAAGTTCTTGCTCCCTTGTGTGGGGACTTAGTCACAATCTAATTCCTAACTTGTAAACTAGTTTTCCACTCTCACTTCTTTTTTAAATAACACATTAGTATCGAGCAAGCGAATAGTCTGCGAGAAATACAAGCACTGAGGCGACTGAATCCACATCCTAATATCCTTATGTTACACGAGGTGGTTTTGTAAGTACAGTGTATTTATTTCCCCTACTTCCTATACCCTCTATTTGAAAATTTTTCAGTAGCTTTTGAAGACAAAAGATAGTTTGGAGGCACTTAACCAATTATTTATTCCACCAAAAAGGAAATCTTTGGAAGATCTGTCTGATTCTCCTATGCCCTCATGCCTCTTGTTAGGCAAAGATATGATACAGTTCAAAATTGCACTTTTCAGTTTCTTTAGAGTGTATTGCTGCAAAAACATCAGAACTACAACATCCGTACTAAACATAAGGGAAGACTGATGACCTGGGACAAGAGATATTTTAAGCAATTAATAAACAAATTTATATTCTGGTTTTACGGGAAGGAGACTTCATGCCTACTACCCTCCAAGGCTCCATGTACTCTGTTGCACAGATAGACCAAATTCTGTAGCAAGATGACATATTCTATTGCCATATAATTACCTTCATCCTCCTCTCCCCTATGCAACTGCACAGAACTATGGTTCATTGCTGAAAATAATCAGGCATAACATTTGTTAATTATTATTTTCAAGGATTTTTTTTCGCTTTGCTCTTCAGGCTGAATTTTTCTATTTCCTTGGCCTCCGCTCTTGCAGTGTTATCCAAACAACCCAGCTTAGAACCTACTTCCCACCACAAGTGCCAGAAGAGGGAAGCTAGTAGTCATTCTTAGTAAACCATCTCCCAAGTTCCCTAGATCTAGCCGCAGCCCAGATTGTCAGCCAATCTCTTGCTGCAAGGTGGACTCTATTTCTGGTTCCCCAATTCCTTTTTGCCTGGCTCAGCTGAACGGTGCATGGAGCATGCACTGTAATCAAATTAACACCTTGTTATTAGGAAGGGAAGAGGCATCCGTACACAGATCCCACCAGGGCAAGGAGACATAAAACAAAATGTGGGTTGCCAGCAGGAACTTGATGAATTCCATGGCATTTTGGAAAAAATCAAGTTATTCATCAGCAGAATTGTGAAGTCCACAGGGGCCCTGTTTTGAGATTAATGAGGTAGGTCACACTTCTCGGGGAGGTGTTTCAGCTCCCTGCAGAGACAAACAGGAAACACTGCATCGGTTTACTCTCTGTTCATATTCACAAGTTTTTCTGCAACCACAGGGGTTAAACATTAAAAAAAAAATATCTCAGGTTCTGGAGTAAAATGTTTAAATGTCACAATTGTGGAATAGGCTGGGTCCTCCTTTTAATCATTTCACAGCTCCTATTACATACATAGTACCAGGCAAAATGAAGAAGCACAGATGGACAACAGTTACCGTTCTGAAGGTCATTCCCAATATAGACTCATAGACTTTAAGGTCAGAAGGGACCAGGGCATCATGATCATCTAGTCCAGAGGTCCCCAAATTGTGGGGTGCAAGGAGGCATGGAGGAATGTGGGGGGGGGGGTACGGCTAGGGCCCGGGCCAGCCTCCAGGTGAGGAATGATATCCGGCCCCAGAGCCCTGGCCACTGGCCCTGCACTCAGGGTTCTGCTCCTGGTCTCTCTCCCCCAAATCCCCTCACCCCCAGCTGTGGCCCCAGCCTCAGCCCTCTTACTCCATCCACGTCCCCCACTTCTGGAGCCGTGGCACCACTCCCGGCTCCGGGGTGGATGGGGGGCACAGACAGGGATAAAAGGTGGTGTGAGGTAAAAAGTTTGGGGACCACTGATCTAGTCTGATCTCCTGCACATTGCAGGCCACAGAACCTCACTCACCCACTCCTGTAATAGACTCTTAACCTCTGGCTGAGTTACTGAAGTCCTCAAATCGTGGTTTAAAGACTTCAAGTTACAGGGAATCCACTATCATAGAAAACTGCGACTGTCAAAATGTAGAGTTTAGAAAGTGACATACTCATTTAAAAATGTGATTTATTTTGGCCAGACTGAATAATATTGGGCCCAGCTCAGCTATTAAATATTTTCAGATATGGCACAGTGCTTTTGTATCTCTTATCAATTTTAGCGTATTCTTTATGGCTGTATTATCTCTTGGTAGTGCTATTTTATTGGGAGCTTCCAGACTGCATCATTGTGCCATACTTTAAGTAATATCCATACAGTACTTGGAAGGCTAAAGAGGCTTCCTGCCTGGAGAGCCGGATGCAAACAGTTTGGAAAAATGCCATTGTTAATTAAAATTATAAATCAATTTGAATAGGCTTCTCTAGGTAAAGGTTTGTTGAAACTGAAAACTACAAATTGCCTTATTGATGATTAAACTGACTCTTTTGCTGAGTGGAGTACTTTTTGTCTACTTTGTGTACACATGCAAATATAATTTTATTTCTTGCTCAGAAAAAAAACCTGTTTGTTTCTTCAGTGACAGAAAATCTGGCTCTCTTGCACTAATATGTGAACTTATGGACATGAATATTTATGAGCTAATAAGAGGTATGTAGAGTATGTTTGAGTCATTCAAAATCTTCTCTTTCACAGACCATAAAGTGGCATTAATCTTACTTTTCACTTGGCTGTCCATGTAATGGTTATATAGTAAGACATTTAAGAGTATATTGTACAATTTTTAGGGAAATTTCTACTATTTTATAGCTGTTTTCTATACTGTATAGATATTTTTAATTTAGAAACTTGTGCACACATCTATTTTTAAATGAGTCAGAGTAGTGACTCTATAGAGCACTATTAATATACATGTTCAAACCTGAAGGGAAAACAGAGAAACCACCCTGATTGTAAAGCATGGAGAGTTTGCATTTCATTACATTATACATTTTCATTATAAAAATTACCAGTTTAATGGTAAGAAAAGTGTGCTCATTTTGTTTGAAAGCAGCAAATCTTTTAGTTGAAACATAATGAAGTTTGAGAACCAAGGTTAGTCTATTCAAGAAGGGCTCATGAAGCCTCTACAGTTTCTGCTAAATTTATCCCCATATAGGAAGTCTTCCACATTACTACCTGGAACTTCCTTCATGTTCTGTAAACATTAGTTCCTAGCTTCAGATGCTAGAGCAGCTGTTTTTCAGTGTAAGAATGAGGACCATGGGAGGAGTTTCCAGGAAAAGACAGTAGGATGATTTGTCAGTAACTAAAGACAGTAAATTGAAGTGGAGGAAGGCTTGAGTGTGTTGGTCATGTATTTTTAGAACTGTCTAAACACAAAAGTTGTACTGCATGCTGTGGACACAGTTATAGTGGTGTATATATATGGAGCTATACCTATCTCATAGAGCTGGAAGGTACCTCAAAAGGTCATTGAGTCCAACCCCCTGCCTTCACTAGCAGGACCAAGTACTGATTTTGCCCCAGATCCCTAAGTGGCCCTCTCAAGGATTGAGCTCACAACCCTGGGTTTAGCAGGCCAATGCGCAAACCACTGAGCTAGCCCTCCCCACTTGTATCAGTGTAGTTTATTCATGTAAGGCTACGTCTAGACTACCCGCCATATTGGCGGGTTAAAATCGATTGCTCGGGGATCAATATATCGCGTCTTATCTAGACGAGATATATCGATCCCTGAACGCGGTTATATCGATTCCGGAACTCCACCAACCCCAACGGAGTTCCGGAATCGAGAGGGGGAGCCGCGGACATCGATCCCGTGCAGTGAGGACGGGTGAGTAATCCGATCTTAGATATTTGACTTTAGCTACGTTATTCACGTAGCTGAAGTTGCGTATCTAAGATCGATTTCCCCCCGTAGTGTAGACCAGCCCTAAGAGAAAGGGAATAAGCTATACTGGTTCATGGCATCTTTATACTTGTGTAAGTGCATCCACACAAGAGGTTTTACTAGTATAACTATATCAGTTTAAAGAAAAATCACATCCCTAACCAACATTTTTTGTACTGGCATAACTACGTAGACTAGGCCGCATAGACACTTCGAGAGCTGGATACTGGTTGCTTGCTGGAGCTAGGGAGGTTGTTATTGAAGTTTAATGTGCAGAGTGATTTCAAAATTTAAAATAGTCAGTAGAAAAGCCAAAGTGCCCAGGGTATAATATGTGGTGCTATAAAACCCAAGTAAGCAAATAAGAGTATTGCATGTTGAGTTACAATCTAGAGAAAAGTTCCTATTAGCTTCGAGGGGACCATGCTTTCAGACCTCTAACAATGGTGAATAACCCTGTTTCTTATAGATCAAAAGCTGAAATTAGAAAGCCGAAAAGTAGTTTAACTATGCTTATCATTGTAAAAGTTGAGTCATGCAGTAGCTCATGTCTTTGTTATTAAAATATAAATAGTAGCCTTATTATAAGTCTAGTCTTCAGACTTGTGGTATCATTAGTAAGTCTGAGTCAGTAATGTAAGGAGCTGTCATTTACAATTGATTAATCGGATGGAATATAAGCAAAACTTTCTGCTTCCAGAAAACAGATTTGAGCGATATTTACTTCAGTTCTGAAACATTAAAATGTTTAGGTTTGTACTTCAGAACTGACTGAAGCATTTGCTGTGTCATTTATTGTTCAGCTTAACTGTGAAGCTCACTTCTGTAATTTAATAAACAAAACCACCATATTAAATATTTCTTGCAATTGGAATTAACAAAATTCCAGTACTTTCAGCAATGAGTCTGTTTTCCTTACATAGGGGAACAAGATATAGAACTCCTTAGCTACAAAATCTTTAAAAGCCATTACATCCTGTCAATAGGGCACTGGAGTCAGGATTCTGCTCCCAGCGGACACTGATCTGCTGCTTGGCTTTTGGCGTGTCATGTCAATTCCATGCTTGTTTCCTCTCCCAACCTCTATCTTGTCTATTCTATTTAGATTGTAAGCTTTGTGAATAGGGACCACTTCTCACTGTGTTTGTACAGAGCATAATACAGTGGCTAGGGCCTGTAGGTGTTACTAAAATAAAAATAATGGTCTTCCATCACAGGCACTCAGGTTTCAACAATATTCATCCCCACAGGGCTTGCAGACTCCCACCGTATATACAACCCCATTAATCACCAAAATGATGCAAATCACAGCGTCCTTGGAACCCTGTTTAAGAATGGAGTCAGCTTGTTGGGAGCTAGGAAAGCTGTTTGATATAGTTTTGAGGGAGGAAAACACTTATGACTGTAGGAAGCTATACAAGAAGAGTGTGTCAAATAGAATAGATATCTGAAAGCCTATAGACCAGGGATCGGTAACCTTTGGCACGCAGCCCATCAGGGAAAGCTCCTGGCAGGCCGGGCTGGTTTGTTTACCTGCAGTGTCCACAGTTTGGCCGATCGCAGCTCCTACTGGTTGTGGTTTGCCATCCCAGGCCAATGGGGGCTGCAAGAAGCAGTGGCCAGCACATCCCTCAGCCCATGCTCCTTCCCGTAGCCCCCATTTCCCTGAGACGGCGAACCGCGGCCAGTGGGAGCCACAATTGGCCAAACCTGTGGATGCTGCAGGCAAACAAACCTTTCCCTGATGGGCCGCTTGCCAAAGGTTGCCAATTCCTGCTATAGACCAATTCTGCTTGAGTTCAGAAGGAAAAGCTGGCCTTTCTACAACTGCAGCATATAAGTAGTTATGGTAGAAGGTAGCTATGTCAGCAGAGTAGGATCTAGTTAGCTGCAGTTGGATGTATGTTGGGAGACCTAGAATGGAAATAATAGAAAGATTAGTATTCTGAACTTCCTTCCTTAGCTTGGTGTGTGGATGGGGATGGATTTGAATACCTGACTTAGGCTTGGTCTGCATCACCAACTTATGTCAATATCACTACATCGCTCAAGGATGTGGAAAATCCACACCCCTGAGTGACATAGTTATACCACCCTAACCCGCCCCAGTGTAGACAGCGCCATGTCGATGGGAGAAGCCCTCTCATTGGCTTAGGTAGAGTCTTCACTACATTTTACAGCATTGCAGCTGCAGTGATGTAAATTTAGACAAACCCTTAGTCTGGTTAGGGAGGTGAAAGTTGAATGCTGTAGTCTGGATAATGGGGAAAAATCAGCATTGCTAAAAAGAGTTCTAAGTCCATTTGCAACTCACCTTTTAAAAGTGTGCTCTCTAAATTTTTTAGTAGCCATCTGGAGTTATCTTTAAATGCCTTGAAGGGGAGATGGATTTTCTGAATATAGGACCAGGATATAAACTGGTAATTCGATGGATAACAGTTTCTACCAAATCAAAGTTTTCCACAGGAAGATTCCAAGTTTGCTGACATTTTTGATTTTCTGTTAGGAAAACCAAAATATTTAATTTCAGGTTGGGTCAACTCAAATTGAAACATTACAGTTTAGTTCAGTTTGATATTGAACTGCATCCATCTTAGCTGCTATGATATCTCATGCCCACATTCTTCTTTATGGGCCGGGCTCCCTGGCTGGACTGCATTTCCCGTGATTCAGCACTGTCTCATCTCTTGTTTAACATCTGCAATACATCATGGAAAAGGTACCATGGGGAGCCTGGGTCATAGAGAAGAATAGGGTATGAGGCACCTGATCTACAGCTTCACATGAGGCAGCAAGATAACATCATTACATTTTCAAATTGAATTGTTTTGGAACTTTCTGTTCTATGGAAAAAATATTTCAACTTTGTCTCAATTAAACACGTGTGCCAAAATATAAACATTTTCTATGGATAGACGTTCTGATTTTGAACTAGCAATAGCCACAAACAGAGCCACCAAAAAGAAAGGGCACCTGCAAAACCCAGCAACACTTGAGACGTGCCATTTTAAAACCTAGAAAATGTTCACTGTTAAGCTCCCAACACACAGTTGGACTGGAAAATAAATTAATCCTTCTTAATTTTGAAAAGCATAGTATTCAACAACTTTGAGAATGTTAGTTGCAACTAAATAAAAAGATCTCCTTCTGTAACAGTACTGTTCTGAGGCAGAAGGAACATATGACTCATCTGTATATCACTCCGCTGTACATATTATTTTATTGATGCTTTTTCAGAGAGCAGACCTCCACAGCTGTGCACCCACACAAACTAGTGAACATTTCAGACTGTTTCTGTGTGCAGAAGAGATATGGATTACTACCAGTAAACAATATCTCTTTAGTGTTAATTATGCTTTAATTTTCTGAATAAAATTATGAACCCTGCAAAATAAAATTTGGAGAAAGGCATAAAACTACTACAAAAAGGCTTTTTTAAAATCAGTGGAGACAATGAAAGAGGGGAAGCAAATGTCTAGAAGCAGCTGGTCTGTACAAAGTTTTGGAATGAAGAAAATTTTCAAGCATGGGTTTGCTAAGAATAGATTTTTAATTGGAACAGGTGTGTGGGAACAGCAATGTTTAGGAAAACAGCATTTATTCAGTTCCTTAATGGCACTGGTCTTGGAAATTAATCCTATTTTTTTTTCTGAAAATTTTCTGGTTGACAGAAATATTAACATTGGTTGTATAGATTAGGACTATTTTGAAAGTGTCTTTAAAACTACTCAACTGGGGAAAGAATTGACATAATTTCCTAACAAACTTATGTTCTGAATAGAACATTTAGTGCCACAGAGCACCTTCATTCACTATCTACAAACTAGACACCCAGCTTTATTCAAATTAAGTCAATGGGAATTTTGCTAGTGACTTTAGTGGAAGCAGGTTAGGGCTCTTAAGATTTGGAGAAGATTCCATGGATACAAGTGCATTGCAGCCACATACAAGGTAACATCTTCCTGTTGTGATTCTGTTCATAATTATTTATTGAGTTAAGCTTTTATAATGTTGTAATTCTGAAAGCTGAAGAGCATTGGTTCAGTCCTGAAAGGTTCAGTCTTGAAAGGTGACTTGCAAAGGGAAAAACAGTTGAGCTTGTGCCTTGTTATGAAGATGCCTACATTTTTTAAAAATTCTGTTTTTAACATTAGTGATTGAGAGTTTGTCTGTTGTGGAAGACTCCGTAACCTTGTCTACACTAAGAAAGTTTTTCAAAAAATCCCGTTGTTGCTAGCACTAATTTAAGTTCCACTGATGACAGCACTGTTAAGAGCCCTAATGTAAATGCACCACTGTTTCAAGCATTGTTGTCTATTCTACATGGATTATGGTGACTGGGAAACTAATGTGGAATTTTGAGAAATGCCTGTCACTTTGTGTGATTTGTATTCCTAAGTGACTGAGGCACTTATAAATAGTTGACTAAGGGTAGAATTATCAGACTAGAAACATCAAGGGTCAAGAGAATGAAAGCAAGCAGTTTATTGGGGAATGAATCTTCAGTCAGTCATACTGTTTAAAATTGTTTTTATTAATACATATTACCTTCAGTAATTACCATTTTGGAATTTTAAACATGTCAAAGATTTGACACCCCATCCCTTTCAAATAAGGTGAGAGTGCTCACAATATACATGGTCAGAGGTACAACAGGTCCTCAAGCAAAATCAAGGAAGACCAGATTTGACATTCCTGATTCCTAATGGTAAAAAATAAAAAAAAAAAAAAATAGAAAATCAGAAAAGAAATAAGAGTAAGTTTTCAGGCCTTTATACACATCAAAGAAGCAAAATAGGACAGGATCTGATTTTTTTTTTTAAATCCTCTGCAGAATTATGAAAAAAAGTATTGCTGGTTAGTCTTAAAACGAAACTGTGTTACAGCAGACTCTTACACCAACAAGGGGATGAATCATCGTGTGGTTCAGGCACTGGATCGAGAATCTAGAAATCTTGGTTCTGTAGCTGGCTCAGCTGTAGACTTCTTTTGTGACCTTGGGAAAGCCATTTCACCTCTAAGCTTCAGTTTCATCATCTGTCAAATGGGAGAAAGTGCTCAGATACTGTAGTAATAGGGACCTGTTGCAGGCCTGGCAATGCCCCGCCCCTTTGTGGCAGGGGTGGGATGGGGTCTCGGAATCTTGCCACTCTCAAGTTCACGCGCCCGTCTCTCTTTGGGAGGACGGTTGTGGCCTAATGGCCTCCTTCCCCACAATCACCCCTTGGTTGGGGTAGTGGGCCTAGCGCCCAGAGTCCATAGGATTCCCATGGTGGTAGTGGGACCTGGACCCACCCTCTCCATTGGGTCCCGACCCAGGGCCCTGATAGTGGCAAGTTCCCCTTGCCACCAGCTCAGCGGGGTCTGCCCGCAACATGCCAAGCATCTGTGCGGCTCTAACGCTGTTTGCCTCTAGAGTTCCCCTGGGTCACTTCCTACCATAAATGCCAGGTTCTCCACTTCGGGGGGTCATCTGGTTTGTTCCCCTCCTGTGACGTACTCCGTCTGGGCATCAGGGTGCATTCTGGCTTGGCTGGCCTCCAGATCCTGGTGCGTAGGGTGTCCCTTCTCGGGTGCTGGCGGTGTGCCGCCTTCCCCTCCGGCAGTCAGCCCAGATGGAGCAGCTCTGCAGGCTTTTATACCTGTTCTCCAGTTGGAGCATGCCCAGCAGAGCTTCCCGGGCATGGCTTCCTCTGCTAGGAAGGAAGAGGGTTAACCCCTGCGGTACCAGTGCGGAGACACTCTGCCCCATCACAGGACCATACAAATGTCATTAAAGAAAAGAATTCTTATTGTCTTACTCTTTTAGGTATAACGTTTATTTTTACGTGACAAACAGTTCTACTTGACAAAGAATGAGTACAGGTAGAAAATCCAAAGGTTGCAATAACATATTTGGCTATATAATTAACTAGCATTATAACCTAAAGTTAGTTTTAGTTAATGAATTGTTAGACTATATTTAACTTTGAAGTAATTTAAAACTTGTTTAAACAGAGTCACTAAGTTTTCCAAGAAATTTGCTAATTTTCTCTTCTTACTAATTATATTATAAATAATACAGCATTATTTAGAAGCACTACAGCAAAGCTCAAAGCCTCAAGAGGGCCTGTAGAAGGAAACCCTCTAAGTAATTATCAGATGTCTTCAGGACTCTAAACAAAAATGGAGTAGTCTTGCTTGTCAGGAGTCTTACCTCTGTCAGTAACACCCACTGAAGTGAACAGGTTGTTCTGTGATTTGCATACCAAAACAGGAATAAGACACTTTGGGTAGTGCACTTGTAGAGGATTATATCCCTTCTAAACCTTGAATCTTATGCATCATTACTTTAGTGCTTACATAGGAAATGAAGCCTACCAATATGTTTGGAATTGAATATTTCTGCTATAATACAATTGGGGAAAAATAGATATACTGTGTTACCATTCATAATACTCACACGTTCTCTGGAGCAGAGTCCCTCCCTACACTATGAAAAATCATGCAATACCAAAGCTGCCAATTTATAGGCAGTCAAATTCACTTGTCCGACTATTCCAGTGTATTCTGAAATTGTCACCTTATGTCCCAGTACAAATGAAATGCTGATTGCAATGGTGTTGTTTTTGTATGACAAGGGTAAAAATGTTAATCAAATTCTTCTTCTTCATGAAGAAGGGAATATGGATTCATTATCAGAAGCTGAAAAGTAGATGTTACTTACTTACTCACTGACATAAAGCATTTGTATAACTTGAAATTTCATTTGACTGTTCCGTGTTCTAGGGAGGAGAAAGACATTATCTGAAAAAAAAATAATGAACTACATGTACCAGTTATGCAAGGCCCTAGATCACATGCACAGGTAAGACATTAAATTCAGTAGTAACCTTGCAAGAAGTATGCCATATGCTCATAATTAAATATTGCCTACAAATAATTAGAAACATAGTGAATATGCTCATACTTTCACTGAGTTGTTCTTTTTGGTATTTTTATATTGCTGCAGAAATGGAATATTTCATAGAGATGTGAAACCAGAAAATATATTAATAAAGGTAAGTAGTCTTGTGAGATGATATCACTAATCTGAAAGTGTAAGTATACACACTAGTTTCTCAGAATAAACAAAGAAATGTATATCTTTATAATTGTGAGGTATACTTTTCATAGTTAGAGAGTTGACTCTTTGGTATATAACTTTAGTCTTGTGCCCTCCACTCCTTGAATGGTGAATGAACAAATGTTTTCTGTTGCTGTTGGATAAAAGCGTAAATGGATTCACTTGTTCTGTAGCTCAGGCGTAAGATTTGCAGCTAAGTCTGAAAGCAAACAAATTCACTTTTTCATGTATTAATACCTTTTTCCTTTCTGTGCTGTTTTTGAAACAAATGTTGAGACTCAGCTCTTCAGCCCTCTCTCTCCATGCTTAACTCCTGCGGTCTGCAGAAGTTGTTCACACGACTGCACAAGGAGCCCTTAAGTTGATTTTGTTTTTGAAAGATTCCTGTATTAAAAACTATCAAATGCTGGCAGAAGGCCTATTTCCCAGAGTTGTTTTTTTAGTAGTTTTGTTGCCAGAATTCAGCTCATTTATTTTTATGGGCTAGATTTTACTGTTTCAAAGTCCTTAGTGTGTCCCAAAATGAAACCAGAAGGAGGAAGAGGAACTAATACAAAGAAAAGCCAGGAAAATATCTATCATGTGACTACTAAAAATGAGAACACCAAGAAAATAACCTCATGTAAATATGTCACTTTTAGAAACCTTCCCTTCAAGACTAGCTAATACATTTTACTATTAATGGGTATCTCTAACATTTTTTGTGAAAATGTACAGAAAGATACTAGTCTGTATTATGGGACGTAAATGGCCTTAAATTTCAGAGGCACTTACAACTTAAAGGGCAGTTTTACAATTTGTTACTATAATGAAACATTTACCATAGCTGAGATATGGTTCACTGATAGGCCCGTTCAGTGTCGCTGGAGAATAGGTTTTAATAAAATTTAAACATGGACATGCAATTTGACATTCGAAATCACCTCTTTTTTCTTAAAAAAAAACAAAAAACCCCTAAAAGTTAGTACTGAAAGCAAACTACAATTAGAATTATAATGGCTGGTTCAGGTGTATCAGAAGGCTTCCTGCCTTTGCTTCAATATTTGACTGTTTTCTAATTTATTGGACAACATAAGTTAGTTTGTTTGTCTGGGGTGTTTTCGCAGCAGGATACCCTGAAGTTAGGAGACTTTGGATCTTGTAGGAGTGTATATTCCAAGCAGCCATATACAGAATATATCTCTACACGCTGGTACCGAGCACCTGAGTGTTTGCTCACAGATGGTTACTATAGCTACAAAATGGACATGTGGAGCTCTGGCTGTGTTTTCTATGAAATCACAAGGTACAGTGTTAAGTAGAAAGAAATTAAGAGTCTGATTTATTCAGTGTCAAAGAAACTCCAAGTTGAGGATCAACTCATTATGTAATCAGCACATGGCATGAGTAATATTATGTTAAGGGCATAAATGTTGTTTTCCATGATTTTCTAGAACTCTTTCATGCCTTTAGTCTGGAAGTTACATTAGGCACAGATCCTGTCTTGTCTGGCACCAAACACATATAATAGCAGATTAACAATAAAGTAGCTAGATGCTTAACAGAAAGTAAGATTGTCGCATGGCTTTATGTAATTAATTCCCCCTAAATATTTTATTGTTTGTAATATTTTTCATGATTGAATAACTTCATGATTGAATATTTCTTAGTTTGGGAAATAGTAATTTTTTTCTCTTCCTTTCCTCACTGAGTCCTGCCTGGCTCACTGGGGGAATACTCCCAAGAGTAGCCCGCAATGGTCAGTCCTGAGTCTGGTGCTGTTCAGTATTTTCATTAATGGCTTGCATAATGGAGTGGAGAGTATGCTTATAAAATCTGCATATGACACTAAGCTGGGAGGGGTTGCAAGTCCTTTGGAGTATAGGATTAGAATTCAAAATTACCTTGACAAAATGGAGAACTGGTCTGAAATCAACAAGATAAAATTCAATGTAATTGCAAAGTACTACACTTAGGAAGGAAGAATCAAATGCACAAATACAGAATGGGGAATAATTGGTTAGATGGTAGTACTGCTGAAAAGGATCTGTGGAGTATAGTGGATCAACAATGTGATGCAATTGTGAAAAAAAGCTATTATCATTCTGCTGTGTATTAACAGGAGTGTCATACGTAAGACATGGGAGTGCTCCCTCTACTCAGCACTAGTGAGGCCTCAGCTCAGTTCTGTGTCCAGTTCTGTGCATGTGCACCACCTCTCAGAGATGTGGACAAATTGGAGAGAGTCCAGAGGAGAGCAACAAAAATGATAAAAGGTTTAGAAAACCTGACTTATGAGGAAAGGTTAAAAAAACTGGGCATGCTTAGTCTTGAGAAACCAGATGGGGTGAGGGTGGGGGAGAAACATTTGATACCAGTCTTCAACTACATTAAGGGCTGTTATAAAAAGGATGGGGATCCATTGTTTTTGGTGTCTACGAGGGTAGGACAAGAAGTAACCAGTTTAATTTGCTGCAGGAGAGATTAAGGTTAGATATTAGGAATAACTTTCTAACTATTAGGGTAATTAAATTCTGGAATAGACTTCCAATGGAGGTTGTGAAATCCCCATCACTGGAGGTTTACAAGAGCAGGTTAAACAAACACCAGTCAGGGATAGTCTAGGTTTACTTCATCCTGTCTCAGCACAGGGGGATGGAGTTGATGACCTTTCAAGGTCCCTTCCAGCCCTACATTTCTGTGATTCTGTACTGACACTGCAAATGAAATATGATTGTATCCTACCAATACTATTCTTAATCTATCTAGTACATGTGTAACAACAGTAGAGTAGACATGGCAGCATGGGGTAGCAACCCAGGTACATAGCAGGCTCTCCAGGCAGCCTGTACTCTGGCTGCTAGCCTATGCTGCCGTGTCTTCACTACTGTTATTACCGGTGCTAGATAAATTAAAGCCAGCAGAGGATGCCTTCCTGTTCTACAGTCACACTTTCAATGGCAGTGTAAACATACCATTGTTGTCATGAGCATAACAGTCCTCAGTTTTGATAGTACATTTGAGATGTTAACATTTTTCCCTCCTCTGCTGATTTACTCTTTTGCAACAGCAGAGGAAATCAGTCACATGAGAGTCAACTCTGCAATTGAATTTGTAAAAGTTTGTTAAACCCCATTTTCTACAGGCTGTTTTGTGAAAAAAACAGATCTTACAGTTTGACTCTATGCAAAAGTGAGTTTGGGGAAAGCTATAATAAAATTTGTTCAGCCGATTGAGATCTGCGAAGTGTGCAAGAAATAACAGATCTGGAGAGTCTCTGTAATTTCCATTATTATTATAATTCATGAAACTAGTTTAAAAAGCCAGTGAATATTTCCTGAACACGCTTGTGCTCTGGAAGAGGCAGCTGATCTGTGAGGCTCTCCTTCTTTTCCACTTGGCCTGTGTGCCGTAGCAATGGCAACAATTCTGCTCTGTCCTCCCATACTACCACCTCCTTGTTTGGTATGCAATGAGCAGTGGCAGCATTTTTGATTCTCTCTCCTCCTTCACCAAGGACATACAGCTGCTATTGCTCCTGCCACAACTGCCACATGAACTGGCAGCCCTTCTGCTTTGTCCACTTGCTAACTAATAGAAATAACTAATTTTATGTTGGGCAGAGGCCAGTTGACACACACAAAACCCAAATGTGTCCTTTCTTTCACAAAATAAAACTGACCCCCAATGATCTAATTCTACAGTACTCTCTTATAAAATGTCACTCTTTTATCCCCATAAAAACCAGCTGAGCTTTAAAGCTCTGCAAGTAGGTATACTCCAGGTGAATACTAAAGAATGTCTAAAGTCTGTTGTAAACAGATTGTGGGAGTGGAGGCAGATCAAGTTAGGCCTTGGCTACACTTGCTAGTTGCAGCGCTGGTGAGGGGGTTACAGCGCTGCAACTTAGCAGGTGTCCACTCTTAAAAGCTCAGCCAGTGCTGCAACTCCCTGTTCACAGTGCTGGCTGTACACCTGGGTCCGCTACGGGTGTAGCGAGACCAGCACTGCTGATGCAGCGCTGGTCATCAGGTGTGGACACTCACCAACGCTGTAATTGGCCTCCAGGGTATTAGCAGGTATCCCAGCATACCTTTTCAGCCTCTCTGGTCACCGCTTATCACTCCACTGCCCTGGGCTCAGGTGATCCGCCCTTTAAATGCCCCGGGAATTTTAAAAATCCACTTCCTGTTTGCTCAGCGAGGCGTGGAGTGCAATCAATCAATCAACTAGTGACCATGCCTCCACGCCCCAAATGAGCCCCAGCATGGAGCACTGCCAGGCTGCAGGATCTCATCAGTGTTTGAGGTGAGGCTGCTGATGGAGACTCCCAGGAGTCATGCAGCCAGGAGCTATTTTCCAGCCAGGAAGAAGCTAGCCAGTCGCAGCCGCTGGACTGGTAGTGAGGAACAGCAGAGGAGCCTGTTCCCGTAAGAAGCTTTTATTATAAGGATGGAAATGTTTTGGAGCAGGGGGCTATGGCTGCCTGCAAGCATGCCTAGATGTGGAATAGCCCATTGATTTCCTGTAGCTGCTCTCTGCTTTCCCCAAGTCACAGAAACCCCATGGATTGCAAGAACAAGCAGCCCCCCCCCCCCTTCCAGGTGTGCTGCGTGTGCAAGATGGCTCTGAGGAGCACCTGCTGTGGCAGATGTGGGTTGTAGGGTTAAGTGCTATTTCCCTCTACCTGATCTTTGCTTTCCACAACTAACAGAACCCCATGGCTTCCAGGTAAAGAAACAGGCAGCCAGCCCCCTCCCCCTGTGAGCCAAGTTGCAAGATGGCTTTCTGTTATTTCCCTCTACCTGATCTTGCTTCCACAACTCCAGAAACCCCATGGCTCCAGAGTCAATCATTCCCACCCTTCCTTTCCCAGGTGTGCTGCATGTGTTATTTCCCTGTAGCAGAACCAGTCAGACCCCCTTTTCCCCTGTGATCCGCGTGTGTTTAAACTCACCATGTGTATTCTATCTGCAGCCCGCGTCCACCGTGTGCTATGGTCACACTGTGTTGTAAATGATGCTACAAATACTCTTAAAAACAATGCTGCCTCTGTATTAACATTTTATCTCTCTGTGTTTTTTAAAAGTGACCTTGTGTCCCGCTGCAGCAACACACACTGAAAGACTGAGAAACTTAAGAAAAAAACCAAGGAAATTGAAGGAAGAGCTTGTGAAAGCAGTCATGAATCTGTATTCCACAGAAAATAAAAGTTACAACATGGAGGGAAAAACGGAGCATTAAAAAGGATCAGGCTGCAAAGAGAACCACAGATCGGCTGCTAGCTTCATGGAACGCCACACAGACCTCATGCAGTCAATGGTAGACATGCAGCAGACCACTACCGTGGATGCCTCAGCCCATCCCAAAACTCAACCCATGTTGCCCCACTGTTTCCTCAAAACACCCTCCAGCATCCTGGTTCTTACCACCACCACCTGCCCCCAGCACAATACATTCACCTCACAGCCCTGATAACTACGACCCTTACCCTATGCACTCAACCCCATCACGATGCAGCATATTAATCCTCAAGTGCAGCAGGCAGTGCAGAGCCCTCAAGGAAGAACATATTCAAACCTGTGAGTGTAATGCCCATCACCGTACCTCCCCTTCCTGTTTATGTACTTATTTAATAAAGGATTTCTTGTCTTTTAAACAGTTTTTATTATTACAGAAAGTTAAACATACTGTACCACAAATGAAAAATAGCACTGCAAATAATTGCAACCACTACAGGTAACTGCTCTGAGCACTGCACTTAACTGCAGTGGAAGCACCCACGTTACTGTTTGCTTTCAGCCTCAAAGTGCTCCTTTAAGGCATCCCTGATCCTTGAAGCACTGTGCTGGCCTCTCTAGTCGCCCTGCTCTCTGGCTGTGCAAATTCAGCCTCCAGCGTTGAACCTCGGAGGTCCATTCGTCACTGAAGGTTTCACCCTTCCCTTCACAAATATTATGGAGGATACAGCACGGTTATAATGGCTGGGATGCTGCTTTCCCCCACGTCTAGCTTCCCATAAGACTTCTCTATCTCCCCTTTAAACGGCCAAAAGCACACTCCACAGTCATTCTGCACTGGCTCAGCCTGGTTGAACGGTCCTGCTCTGTCAAGCTTCCCTGTATACGGTTTCATGAGCCAAGGCATTAACGGGTAAGCGGGGATCCAAGGATCACATGGGCATTTCGACGTCCCCCACCATGATCTTCCTGTCTGGGAAAAAAGTCCCAGCCTGCAGCTTCCTGAACATGCCACTGTTCCAAAAGATGCGTGCATCATGCACCTTTTCAGGCCATCCTGTGTAGATGTCAGTGAAGCGCCCACGGTGATCCACAAGCGCCTGGAGAACCATAGAGAAATACCCCTTCCAATTAATGTACTCGGTTGCCAGGTGGGGGTGGTGCCAGAATAGGAATATGCGTCCCATCTATTGCCCCTCCACAGTTAGGGAAACCCATCTGTGCAAAGCCATCCAAATTTCTGCACATCCCCAGAGTCACGCTTCTTCTTAGCAGATGCGATTAATGGCCCTGCAAACTTGCATCACCACTATTCAAACGGTCGACTTTCCCACTCCAAACTGGTTTGCGACCGATCGGTAGCTGTCTGGAGTTGCCAGCTTCCAGACTGCAATAGCCACGCGCTTCTCCAGTGACAGGGCAGCTCTCAGTCTCGTGTCCTTGCGCTGCAGGGTTGGCGCGAGCTCAGCACACAGTACCATGAAAGTGGCTTTTCTCATCCTAAAGTTCTGCAGCCACTGCTCGTCATCCCAGACTTGCAGGACGATGTGATCCACCACTCAGTGCTTGTTTCCCAGCCCAAAGGCGGCGTTCCACGGTCCTGAGCACATCCGTTACTGCCACAAGCAATTTAGTCAGGCGCGTCAGGCGAATCTATTTCATCATCGCTGTCACTGTCACTTTGGAGCATAAGGAATAGCTCCACTGCCAGACGTGATGTGCTGGCAACATCATGAGCAATATCCTCAGCAGCTCGGCTCCATTTCTCTCTGAAATCACGCGACAGACTCACAATGGCACTAAACGGCTGAAAAGGGAAGCGATGCACCACGGTGGTTGGAACAGGAAGCGGAATGACCCGCACCCTTCCGTCCCCTTCCCACAACCCACAGCGCCAAAATGGGACGAGGTGCTCTGTGGGATAGCTGCCCACAATGCACCACTCACAACAGCGCTGCAACTGGTGCAAGTGTGGACACACTGCAGCGCTGGTCGCTGTCAGTGTGGACACACTGCAGCGCTGGCCCTACACAGCTGTACGAGCACAGCTGTAACTACCAGCGCTGCAAAACTGCCAGTGTAGCCATGCCCTTAGAGACTGTTCTTTTGCCTGAACTGATATGCCCATTCCCACCAAAAGTGTGGGCCATAATCTAACACATTGCTCTCCTATTGCTGACCAGTATGAAATGCAGTCTGAAAACAATGTCAGTTTTCAGAGCACCGCATAGTGGCAATCATTCCATTAGAACTAGTTTAAATCACTTTTAGTATTGCCAATTTTATTTCTTATCTTTCAGTTTCCACCCTCTCTTTCCTGGATCTAATGAATTGGACCAAATATCAAAAATCCATGATATTCTAGGCACCCCTGCTAAGAAAACTCTTAATAAATTCAAACAGTAAGTATGTAGTACACTCCCATATTTATTAATCTAAATAAGTGAAATCTGCTATATAATCTAGCAGTTTTCACAATCCTCTCTTTTATTGTGAACACTTAAATCTAAAATAGCCATTGTCAAATGCCTTAATTAATTACTATGTAAATACTTAAGTCTGTCTTAAGTGTAATTCCTAAATGCAATTTTCTGATCTCACAAGATTTCAAGTTGAGGGAGAAGGAAACTTGAGCAGTTTTTTCTTACCCACATCAGGGATTGTGTCCTGCAACCTATACCAGCTGAACCATTGCTGCACAAACTTTGTGGTCAAGGGGACTTTCCTCCTCCACAAATGTAATGCTGCTTCATGCTAGTTGCCAGATAAGGGTTCTCTCACTACCCAGAGGCAGTTCCTCTGTGATGCTCCCAGGCAGATGAGAGAAAATCAAAACTGTATTCTAGGTCTCACCTGGCAGTTTACCTCTGCACCATCTAGCATGTCAGTGATAATTTTATAAGGAAGGAAAGTCTGTCATTTCAGTGCTTCTTAATTACTTCCCTTTTAAAAAACATAGTGATTAATTACTGTCCCTAGTCAGATTAGATTGACCTTTTAGGTATTTTCAGTAAGTTTAATATTTGGAGGCATTTTACATGAATGATAAGTGTTTGCTCTATTACTGGGTTTAACACAGGTCAAGAGCTATGAGTTTTGATTTCCCCTTTAAAAAAGGGACAGGACTATCTCCACATGTGCCTAATATCTCCCCCAAGAGCCTCTCCCTTATGTATGCGATGATAGAATACGATCCTGATCAGAGAATTGGTGCCCACCAAGCACTACAGCATCCTTATTTCCAAGAGCTGAGGTAAGTTTACACTTTCAATACAGGATTTTAAAGTCAGATCTCGAATTGCACAGTGGACTGTGGAGAAAGGAACTTGGTCTAAAGTAAACCCTGAATTTATTAGGTTACAATTGCCTTGCAAATAACCATACCTGCAGTTTTCTTTATTTACTGCATTAAAACAACTGAGAAGTAAAATTCATATGGCAGTTTATCTTTACTACCCTACTGGACTCCAGATTTCATCTGAAGGGGTATTATTTGACATTTTGTTCACTCTTTTCAGAACAGCAGAGAAGCAAGCTGTAACTATGCACGGAAAAATGAGATTAGCAGAAAACATAGTGGGACAAGAATCTATCAACTTGTGGTGTATTTCAAAGGATGGTAATAGGCAGGTAATATTTAAATCAAACTGGAGAACATGCAGCCTATTTAAATAAAGTCATTTGTAATGTCTAGGTTAGATACATAAACAAATGTACATTAGATACATATAATCAGATAGGTCAAGTTTTAGATACACAAACAAAGTCACTTGGTCACTGCATGGTTTTATTCCTGAGGTAAACTAAGGTTCCAGTCCTGTATAGGAATCTGCTGGTGCAGACTTCAGCACCTGTGCAAAATTCTATTGACAGGCAGGGCCTAAAGGTTTGCCACAGTCCCTTAAATAGATAGTGGTAGTAAGTCTTGCTGATAGCTTTGTGCCTTTTTGGCTTCTGTATGCATTATAAAGGACCAATAATTTTTTTAATTTCTATTAATGTACACTGGAAATTTTGGTCTTGTCTATCTTGTTTTTCCGGGAAGACTATAGATAACCGGAGAACTAAGGTAACATTAGAACCCAAAGATATGAAGCGTCACTGAGAGAAGAGATTTATATGTAGATAGTTAAACTTTTTTTTTTGTTTATACTTATCTAAACTAATTCCAAAATGATTCCACTTCTCCATCCCTTCATCCAAATGCCAAGTTCCTAATCCACATCTCTGGGCCCTCCAACTGAGACCTGCAGCAAAACAGGACTTGACCTTCCTAATTTAAGATAGATTTTGTTGTTGTTGACAGAGACAAGATAGGTAAGTTAATACTTTTATTAGACCAACTTCTGTTGGTGGAACAGAGAAGCTTTCAAGCTTCTCAGAGCTCTTCTTCAGGTCTCTGTAGTTGATACACACTCCGCTTTTTGGTTAAACACACATAGTAAATTAGCAACAAAAAAAGTCACAAGCCCAATTTTCTTCTGTAGGTCACCTTTAAAGTACGAGTCCTTTTCCCATTAGCAGCCATTTGTTCCACTAATTCAACTGTTGGGAGTTGGTTGAAATGGGGTTTGTACACAGATGCTTGGGGAAAACCACAAAAAGAAAACGTGCAGGTAGTTATAAATAATCATCATTAAGGGGGTGTGCTTAAGAATTCAGCTGAAATGGAGCTTTGGTGGGTTGGTTTTCTGGGAGATGAAAGTTCTGTTTTTTATTGTATCCTGTTTAAGAAAAATGTCACTGTCAGCAGATTGAAACTTATCTTTATTTTAAAAGCACTCTCTTAGGAAAACCCAGGAGAATCCAGTAAGACATCATGGACCTTCCTATGGAATAGAATTGCCAAAACTGAATGTTTCTGGAGTAACCAAGTTGACTTCTTATCCTAGTCCTTCACTTCATTCAGTTTTTACCTCACCTGCAACAAATGGTGAAGTCCCTGTGTTACAACCTATTAAATATATTGGGACAAATCACAAGGTAGTAAACTTTAACTTGCTTATTCAGTTATACACAACAAATAAATATAAATGTATTACTGACCATATTTCAAACTTGTATCGTTTTTTCAACAGTGTGAAAAACAGAAGGCGCTTAAGTCTTCTATGAAACAATACCACTTACCCACTATAGAAAGAAGAGGTGGAGGATATTGACCAGCTTGTCAAATATTTGGAATGTAAGGAAAAGCATGAGTATACAGTGAAACAGATTCAACCATGCTTTCTATATTATTGTCAAAGGTACACCAAAAGCAATAGTGCCTTATATTTGTTTCCCTGAAATGCTGCAGGAAAACACTACAAGACTATTAGCACTTCGGTACTTTTATTTCTGCATGGTATCAATATTTATCTAAGCACCATTTTGGCAGGTCAAAATGCACTTTATACTTGAACCCTTTTAAACAAATTCACTTTTTTTAATTTTTTAAAAACAAAAATGGATAATTTAGGATTTTAGTTGGAGGAATGACATTTTGTAATTAAGTTTTATATTATATACAAAATAGTTTATGATGTTATTTAAGACTTGTTAAACTTGATCTGTTCATTTTGTACCTTTTTAACAGATGAAAATATTAGTTGCATAGACAATGTTGGAAAATAATTACCTCCTGTATTAGGTTGATAGTTTCAAAGCTCAAGTCTTGTTAATATTTTATGGATTATGATATAATTTGAGAAACACCTGATTTCAGTAAAGTTAAATAGTTTTAATTACTTGTATATGCAAAGGATAGCTGTACAGTTACATATCTGATTCATAAGCAAATCTATCTTTATCATTTGTGTCCTTTTCTTTCTTAAACTATGCTTTTATATTAATCAAAAGCTTTACTGACTCTGGTGGTTTTGCAATTAGTTGGTTGAAATAGTGGTAAAGAAACAGCATATGGATTTAGACCATTTTTTCACATTTCACAAATTATAGGCGCTCATTTAATAAGATTCTCAGCTTTTTGTGCTGTAGAAGCCAACAAAATTCAGAAATAGCATTTTGGTCATTGTAGCAGAGGGATACCATTTAAGGTAATGACTAAGAGTTCAATGTGTTTGATTTTTAAAACTTCAGTATCCTAGTAAGAAGGAAAATTGTCAGTTACAAAGTGGCTTTACAGTTTCAGAACCAAATGGAGTTCAGCTATAGAAGATATAGCTATGTTAGGACTGGATTTTTCAAGTTCTGGATATTCCTAAGTGGGAAGCTTTTCCTGACATATATGGAGGTACTTAAGATAATTTCTGTATAATGAGCTGTGCACTTAAAAAAGATTCTAGCCTTTATGGTTGTAAAAGTTACGCTGTTCACATCTAGAAAATTAATGGATGTCTTCCTGTTTGAAAAACAGCTCCAGTGCCTCTGCTGCTCTTCAGAGCTTTTCCAGGCTGCAGCAGAGTGAAATCATTAAGAGCCCAGTCAGTTTTACATATGCTAGTCAGAACTTAGTGGACAGCAGTTAAACTTAAGTCACTTCATGTTGGTGCTGCTGAGGCACTCATTGGAGTTGATGGGAGAACACCCTAGACCCAGTCTACACTAGAAAGCTTTGCCAGCATTGTTATGTCAGGTAGGAGAGTGGGGCAGAAGGGAGAATCCCACCCCCAATCAATATAGTTAAACCACCCCCCCATCTTTCCCCCTGTAGACACATCTTATACTGACAAGAGGAGTCCTTTTGCCAGTATAGCTTATGTTCAGGGCAGGCGGTTTAACTATACTGCCAAAAGAACTCCTTTTGCTGAGTAGGCACTACATTTCCAATACGGGGCTTTGCAAGTATAGCTACACCATATGCTATAGACTTTGTGATGTAGAGTAGTGAAGACCTCTTTTCCCCATGTTTTATCAGACATCAACTAGCTAAAGTTCAATACAAACAATGGAGCCATTAGTCAAGATCCAGGAACAGCACCCTGCTAGAAATCCCAACAGTTCATGTGTCAGGGGCAGTAGGCTTCTCATCAAGATGTTGCCTTTAGGCCTCACAGCGATGGTGCAGTTTTAATGCCCAGGAAATGCGTGGCCCTTACAGGCTTCAATTGTTAATGCATACATTGTTTTAGAATGTAATGGTCTGTGTGGGTAACTAATTCCTAGGTAATTGTTGTTTGGTGGTAAGGAGTGTGCTGGTCACCCTAAATCTTTGTTACCTTATTGTTTATAGGCAGTAGAATGGCACTGTTAGCGCTAGATGGCTGGTCACTTCATTAGAAAAAAACATAAGCCAAACTACACCCAACTTTTTCATAAAAGGACATTAAATGTGAAGATAAATTAAATCCAGTCACACTCAATGCTTGTCTGCATGTACAACACTGCAGCTGCACCAGTGCAGCTATGTCACTGTAGCACTTTAATGAAGATGCTACTACGCTGCCGGGAGAGCTTCTCCTATCAGTGTAGTTAATCTGCCTCTGCAAGAGTTGGTAGCTATGTCAACAGAAGCTCTCCCATCAACATAGCACTGTCTACGCCAGCCGGTAGCTCAGTATAACTATGTCACTTGAGTGGATTTTTCACACCCCTGAACAACATAGTTATACTGATGTAAGTTTGTAGTGTAGACCTGACCTAAGCAAATCAGTCTACATACAGCTAAAATGGTGCTGTAGTTTGCCCTAACTTCCAGAATTTTTTTCACAAGTTGTTTGGTATTTGAAAGTTAGGCTGTTATAAAATCAACACGTCTCACTTTGAAAATAAGATGCTGTGACTAACTTTATTTTTCATTAAAATCTCAGCATGTATCATTCTCTCTACTAACCACAGAGATGTCAGAACAGAGTTTGGCAGTGATACACCGCTACCTCGATATAATGCCACCTGATATAACACAAACGTGGATATAATGCGGTAAGGCAGTGGCGGGGGGGAGCTGCGCACTCTGGTGGATCAAAGCAAGTTCAGTATAACACAGTTTCACCTATAACACGGTAAGATTTTTTGGCTCCCAAGGACAGCATTATATCGAGGTAGAAGTGTACATTAAAAAAAGTAAATACCTACTAAGTCTTCTAAGATTATGTGGCCTAGTGCATAGAGCACTGCACTACGACGCAGAGCTGGGTTCTGTTCTCAGCTCTCCTGCTGGTCTAGTAGGTGATCTTGAACAACTCACTTTACCTTCTTGTGCATCAGTTTCCTGATCTCTAAAGTGGGGATATGGTACATACTTCCTTTGTAAAGCTCTGAGGTCTACTGGTGAACATGCTATGGAAGAGCTAGATATCATGGAAAGCCAATTTTCAAAGTGTAATATGTTCTGACATAGGCAAATTCTCTCAAATTCATTGCATGGCAGGGTGTATGGCTAAGGGTACTGGTCATGGAACATAGAGTCCCACTGTTTGGCCCCCAGTTTACATTTGACCTGATCACTACCCTCATCATTATTTCATGGCTGTTTGCTGGCCTGTGAGATGTGTTTCTTACTCCAGTTCTTATTCAGTAGGTAAATACTTTCTCAGCCCTGGAAGCATTTCCATAGAATGTAGGATAGGGGCAAGGCCCAATAGTGGGAATCTGTGGGGTTGCTTGCAGTGCTGCCAACCACCATGTACCACTGGCTTGGATAGTTGACTTACAGTTCCTGGGGTATCAGTCACCTTTCATAAACTGGAAAATAAGGAAGGGTTTGAAGTGATTTAGGATGATAAAGAGATGTGCAAGTAGAAAATACCCATAATTGAGTTTGAAGAAGAGTAGTTCAACAGTATCTGGATGAGTACCTGTGCTGTGTGTTTACATGGGTACAACACTGGTGTTGAGGAAATGGAAGATAAAGAAATCCATATCTGTGGTACAACAGTAGCCTACTATTCTTTATCTTTAGAAATTTGGGACAGAGGTTTGGGATCAGATGTCTTTGTGGGATGGAAGCTGTTACATTAGTTTTCCAAAGAAGGAGCTAAGAAATACAAGATTCCTGGCAAATCTTCAATGTTGTGAGGGAGCAAGAGCAAAAAAAAAAAAAAAAAAAAAAAAAAAGCACAATATGATTTTTGTATTGCAAGATACTACACCAGGGGTCAGCAACCTTTTAGCAGTGGTGTGTCGAGTCTTCATTTATTCACTCTAATTTAAGGTTTTGTGTGCCAGTAATACATTTTAACATTTTTAGAAGGTGTCTTTCTATAATATATAACTAAACTATTGTTGTATGTTTTAAAAATGTTTAAGAAGCTTCATTTAAAATTAAATTAAAATGCAGTGCCTCTCAGACCGGTGGCCAGGACCTGGGCACTGTGAGTGCCACTGAAAATCAGCTCGTGTGCCGCCTTTGGCACGTGCCATAGGTTGCCTACCCCTGTACTATACTATAGTAGCTGGGTGACCTTCCTGTCAAGGATTCAAATCAGATTGAAAGAATGCAGAAGTGTCAGAGGCACCTGTGTTCTCCATTAAAGATAAAAGGCTTTAGGTATATGTTTAGAGCAAGGAAATGAAGCTTCTCTAAAAACTAGAGTAGCAACAGGCCAACCCTGTGGGAGCATTTACATTCTAAAAGTTGATCAGCTTATCTTGTTTGATGAATACACTGGACAGTCTTGTTCAGTAGAGTGATGGATACAAGTCCCCAGAACATTTGATCTGCTGCAAAATTTCACTACAGGCTGCTCATTAGAAGATCAAATTGAAAAATAAAGTTGATCACCATTTGACATGAATAGCACAGTCTCTCCAGGTTCTAAAAGTCTTACATCTGTCCTACTCTTTCAAGCTCATGCTGTAGATCAGAGTTCACAGCAGCAATCTACTAGTGTCAGAGATAAAGTTAATTTCATTGGATTGTTTCCTAAGAGCTGTTTTTTCTCAAGGTGATTCTAAATAATTCAAGTAAACCACCTACTTTCATGTAACACTCCCATTCCAAAAGAAAACGTGGAATTTTACAGGAAATTATTTTACTATTATGCCTCACAGCTAAGCGTTATTACAAATGAGAAGTATGCCAGAAACCAAACTGCTTTCATGACTCTCTCATAGTAGGTTTGTTACTTAAGTTGTGCATTTTGAAACAGACTAACTTGTTAGGACACCCTACATCAGTGGTTTTCAACCTTCTTTTGTGGACTCCTAAAAAAAATTCAAATGGAAGTGCAGATGCCTTTGGAAATCTTAGTCTGCAGACCCCCAGGAATAGAGACCACAGGATGAAAAGCCACTGCCCTAAACATTATTCAAGGAAACTATTTGAAAAAGCCAAACTAGAGGCTTCCAAGAAGAGTAACTTAAGAAAATCACTCTCTACAGTATGTCACTTTGAGAACTTAATTTTATCACATCAGACTTTAGAAAGTTTTTCAGACTTATGCTGTGAGCTTACTAGTTTAACAGGGTTTAACAATGAAAACATCACCATCTTTGACACCATTATTTCTGTGTTGAGTGGGCATTTAAGTGAAGAGGATATTCCAATGTGATTCTTAGCTTTACTAGATAAGAGTTGTATATTTCACTTGCTCTGCCTGACTATAACCACCAGAAAAAATAGGCAGGGCCTGCTGAAAAATAGCTGCTTAAGTAACACATATCCCAGAGGGCGGTTACGAAATAGACACAGTGCTTTACAAACATCAGAAGTTTCAACTGAAGAAGGTAACAAATTAGCTACCTGAGTTAGCTGCAGCACTAATAAAACTCATACAACATTGATTTGTTAGTTAATCTTTAAACAGTTTTATTTAATTTCATATGCATGGCAGTTGCCTTCATTTGTCTACCTGGAATTTGTATTAACATGCAGAGAGTTGTGCAAGCCATTAGTTTTACTTCTGACAATTTAATATGCAGCTTTTTAAAAAAGGACTCATCTATATAAAAGTCCAACCTTGTTCATTTTGTTCAGATGCAAAATTCTCATTTTCACCAATTTGTCAATGTGGCAGAGTGACAATCACTAGCTTTAGCGTGAATACCAGTTATCAGAAATGACATATTTCCAAGTATGAAAATTTAAGTGTAGTCTCTTCAGAGTTGAACATATGTAAAAATGCACCTTTGATTTTGTGTATTGTCATATACTACAATATGCTTTTACCTCTTTTTAGACTCCCAGAACCAATACAGCCAACAATGGGAGCTCGATTCTATTTCTAGAACTATTATTTACTAAATTCCAGTTAGAGTCCATTATGTCACTGTGAACCCTGAAAGCTCTGGGGACTGCATAATGAGGGCATACTTGGACGTGCAGAACCTTTACGAAGGGTGCTAACATTTAGGGAAACCCAGCTTGAGCTTGTCAGGTTAGGAGTTAGAAAAAGCTTCAATTGTAAAATAAGCAAATTGGGAATTAACTGAGAAACACGGAACCCCCACAATGCCATTTTATAGAGTAAGCTTGCCAAGCAAAGCCATACTATAATTTCCTCTCATCCAGCAATCAGTTTGCTTTAGTGCAAAAAAATGACTTGTGTTCAATATGCAATGATGTATTTTCTCCTCCGGTTTAAAAATTTGGGGATTTTTTTTGTTTCCTAAAATTTTTAAGAATGTCTTGTTCTGATCAATACACTATATAAACATTGAAATATTTTAAATTATATCACATGACTTATGCAAAATACAAAATCATCTAAATAGGATATTCACTGTTTTTATTGTGCAATGTTAGGGCTTGCTTTGTTTTTGTTTTTTTTTATATTGTATACCAGTTATCCACACTAGAGGTTGAACATGTACACCCAGAAGATACATGATCTGACTTGAGAATTGCCAGTCTACTTAGAGTTCAACTATTGATCTGGCAAAACTTTGGGGGTTGTTGTTAAAAAGCAGATTTGTAAAGGGCGTATTTCCTGGGATCATTCTGAATGAGGCATGCAGGACTGGGTTCCTTCCATGGTAAGAGTGATGAGTGCTTTGTTGAGCAGGGATTGATTACCCATGTGCTTAAAATTAAGCACATGCTCCAGTCTCTTCAAATTACATATGCTCATAAGCGTTTTGCTGAATAAGGTCTTAAATAGGTAGATCTTTTCAAGTGACCGCACTTTCACTGAAGAATTCCTTTCATCATTTGAACTATATTCAATATTTCAGGTTTAAGACTACTTAACTCTGCATCCAAATGTAGAATAATATTCTGAATACCTGAGCACTTGGAATAGGGCAATAGGACAAATTAAATAACTATTTATGCTGTTTACTTTTTTGCATGTCAGTTTAAAACTACCTAGTCTATTCACTTCTATGATTTCTAGTCAATTTCACTTTCAAATTATCAGGCAAGTAGTCGAATGCCGCAATGTTTGGGTGGAAAGCCAACTCATTTTCATACTCCCCACAGGATTTTTTAAAATTACATGTAAATAGTTCTTTTTGGACATCGATTTTTGCAAGTACTTGACCCAACAATATAGTATTTAAACTGTTTGTTCTAGTTACTTTGCTTCTTGAAGCTTGTTTTGAGACAAAATGATAATCAGTTTCATTCAAGTATGAGTCTTACAGCTTGAAAACAGGACAGACTGACACCCTTATTTTAAGTGATTGTTGTGTTCACAGAACATGGTCACAATAAAAAAATATAATTTAGGGAAAGGGTGATATTTTCAAGTCTACTTCTTACAAGGTGTGTGAAGGGTGCAGGAATAACAAAACCAAGAAATGAAGTCTATTTAGCAAAAGAATTTGACTTGGGTGCAGCCATGAAAGTTTCTAAACATGGGGAAAGAGGAGCTTCTTCTAAACAAAGTACTTTTAACCCTTTTTACAGAAGATGGACAGAAAATTGGTTTCTATTCAGTGCTTTGTTTCTATGCCAATGGTGCCAATCAATGTCATGATAAAGAAAGCTATCCACAGATCAGCCCATTTTACATAGACCAGTGAATGGTTGTCAGACAGTAACAACTTTGTCTTTTCTAATTTGGTTAGCGATCTGAATACAACCCAGAAGGTAACTGCTCAGAGTATGTGGTAATAGCATACTCAGTCTGTCTCCACTGTATGTTTAAAAATCAGTTTAAGAATTTAAAATATATTGCAACCAAGTGTCTCACTATTTCCATATTTACCTAAATCAAATTTGGAGACATTTAAATAAGGAAGGTAAAGTTAGAATTTTAATGATTGTTAAACTGACATTTTCAACCTGGTTTGTTTATATTCAAGGATTAAATAAACCTGAACTGCATAAAATCACAGGTCTGATGATTCTTCCATTGAAGTAAACAGCAAAATTTATCTTCAGTGGAAACAGGAGTGAGGCTTTAACTTTTATAAAACTGATATGTGGAACAACATGAGGCTTGCTAAAGTTTGAGCTTCTCCAGTGTTGCAAACAGATTTAGACTAAATCTCAGGAAAAACTTCCTGACAATAGGACAATGAAACAGATTGCCTAGGGAGATTGTGGAAGCTCCTTCATAGAGGCTTTCAAAAAAGAGGCTGGATAGCAATTGGTCTTGGATGGTTTAGACACAACAAACCTGCTTTCTTGGCAAGTTAGACTAGATGAGCCTCATAGTCCCTTCTAACTCTAATTGTGTATATAATTATGTGGTTTATTCTAAAATGACAGTAGAGTATTAGTATCTTGTGATTAAAGAAAATTCTGTTCAACTATAAATTTTATACAAAGATGTTGTTGGAACCTGGGATAAAGTTTGTTGGTAATTTAGGCCCAGATCATGTCTTCAGTATCAGCATTAAACTGACTTTTGGAAAGTTCTTCCATCTTGAAGGATATGAATCCCAGAGCAGAGCTAAGGTGGCTGTTGCTTGTATCACCTCCTACCTGCACATCTGCAAAGTTCAGAAGAAGCCCAACAATAGAGTCAGAAGGGGCTTAAGCAGGGCAGAGGAAGTGAGAAGATGTTGCCATATCATCTCAATCACCCTTTGTGCTGGATTTTGATCCAGGGTAGCACATTCTTCATTCCTTTCATCCCCTTGCAGAAAATACTGGAAGGGATGAAATGGCCTTTGTTTTGCTAATAAAAACTAATTTAGTATCAACCACTATCAAGTAGCACTAGATTATGAAAATACTTGGATATTTACCTCAAATTTTAAATTGATAGCAAGGACATCTGATTTTTTTAGCACAGCAAGTTGTTCCAAAATACAATCTACTCCACTATTTTAGTACCTAATTTTAGATTGTAAAAATCAAAGTGTATGCACCTACTACACTATCATAGTTGTCTAGATAAAAAGCACTAGCTTGAAAGTCAATGCAGTTCAACAATTAAGATTAAAACAATTTTTAGACAAGTACAGTATTAAACTGCACTAAAATGCAACTATTAAAAGGCATAAGAAATCACTATACTGCAAAAATCTGAGGCTCCTATTTTAGTAAATATTGGGTTTTAATGTCTGGAAAATGTATTCAAAGGTAAATTGTAATAGGAAGAAGTGCAGGAGAAAATTTCTAATTTCATTTCCCTAATCCAATTAAGCAACATTAAATATGAAAGTGTTCCTGATGCAAAAGGTTTTAATAAAAAGGAATGTGTTCTACAAGGATTAGAGTGTATTTCTGTACCCAACATTTAATTCAAAAGATTGATTACATCAAAAATCGATCCAATTTAAAACAACGTAAACAAAACTGCATATTCAAGATAGTTTAATATGTATTTTCAGAATTAGAAATATCTTTTAGATGATGAAAATTACTAGTGTACTGATCCATTTTCCTCCCAAGCACTGAATTACATTTAAACATATAATACAGAGCTGATTGCAATTGGAAACAATATTAAAATAAATGTTCATAGATACAAAGGATATCTTTTCTCCACAACATAGCTTTTCTGGGTTTCTGAATACCCATTTTAAAGTAATTCTCTACTAGCATTAAACTATTTAAGTGCAAACAATTTTTTTTAAAAAAACGAACAAAAAACTATGATTGCAGCATCCATCTTCCTGAATTACATTAAGCCAGAAAGTAATGACTTTCGTTTTCCATGAGTGCATTCCAGGCTGTCTTCTAACCATCTCTGGTTAAAAAAAAAATCAGTGCAAAAAACAATCAATGGTGAAGTACTAGTTTATATAACCATTGAACTTACTTGGATTTAAGAAACACTTTATTTTACACCTCTCTCTCTCTATATATAGATTAAATTACACCAAACTTGAAAAAGTATAAAGAAAAAAGTGAGAAAAAATAATTTTTGCTGCAACACCAAATGAAGCATTTCTTTTTTAAAACGAAAATTCTTCTTTGGGTGAGCAGCCTAGAAGTATTAGCCATACTAAGAATTCATTACATTATTCTTTTGCAAAGTATTATGTGATTCACATAATTCCAAGTTGACACTCTGCCATTTTATAATTTCTGATGCTCTCTGCATGAAGAACAGCTCCTGGTTCCACTGTCATTACTTCTTGTCCTGTGTTCAAAGATTCGCTAGCAGTAGTGTGATGGCTATACTACAGTTCCACTTGGAGAATTGGCCTGGTTTTGGGATGACAATAAACCCTGCAAACAAAGCAGTTTACATTAATCCAGCAAGAGAGCCTGACATTAACTTAAAAAATTAATCTGCAGCAGATAAATTTGTCAGTACAAAGGTTTGTATGTACGGGCACTCACTAACATATTACCTTTATTCCTCAAAAAATAATGTGCCAGATTCCTATATGAAACATTTCATTTTCCCTGCTTAATAATGTTCAAAACAATGTTATTGGGACAGATTAATAAATGTGTTTAGGATACTGAATTTGTTGCAAATGTTTGATCTTAGTTTGCCTTGCATTTTTCTTAAGCCACTGGCAAGTTCTGGACACTTTTTATACCACAGTCCACAAATAGTAAGTATCCTTTGAACTAATGGTTAAATATACAGCAAATGGGCACTACACAGACAGTGTGTCTCCTCTGCCATCAAGAAAAAAATTAGACAGTTAACTTCCATTAATGTTAACACTACTGGCAAGAATCCAAAGTTCTCATCTGCTGATGCTAAATAGCAAACAGTTTAAGAAATATTTTAAGAAATATTCCTATATGTTAGTTGGGAATGAGAATGCCTGGAAAAGACAGACAATGAGTGTGGCAGGGAGACTCAGAGAATTCACATTAAGTTTTGCAGTACCATTTAAGTTTGGATTTAGGTAAGTATTAATTTTTCATAAGTTTACCACCTTATTGAAATGCACTACAAATCAATAGTGGCTTGCTTATATTTCAGATTTGCAGCTTAAGAATTATGCAGCCTTCTTAGCTGCATATGGTTCTTGTTGATAACTGGTTTCGATAGTATAATAAAAAGAGGTATTTTCTGCTTTTGACTTATGTACATGGCTGCCAGGTGATCAAGAAGCTTTTCCCTATGTCATTCATTGCAAGAAATGTAATGATTGAATTTCAATTTGGACACCAGCCTTCAGATTTAAAAACAAACATCTTCACCAAAAGGCAGGTTTGTTTTTTTAATAACTAAGTGACAAGTGCAAGAAGAGTGCTAACAGCCTGAAGAACTAAATACCTGCTAAGCCTAAAGTACCCCGATTAACATGACTTCACTTTCCCTTGCTATATAGCTAAAAAACACCCCCCCCACACACTTTTAGTAATTGTTTCTTACCTCTAAATTACATTCCTGTGACTCAGATCCATCAAGCTAGACAAGATCAGATGCAACTAACAATAGGAATGCAGAATTAGTGACATCTTCAAGGTCTATAGGAGCTCTTTCTTGCTTGGATCCAAGTATCCAGGAACCCCTACTAAAGAAAAAAATCCCTGTTCTCTTAAACCACAAACAGAAGTGGAAGAGGTTCTGGATTCGTGGATCTGAGTCACCAAAAAAAAAAACAAAAAAAAAAAACTAATTTCAGGTAAACTCATCCTCTTCTTTAAAATCTCTGATCCACCAATTCAGATATGGGGTGCATCCATATGGATTGGTGGGGTTCATGGCAGAAAAGTACACAGAAGGTGGTATGGTACGCTACACCTTAGACTGCCCTCTGTAAGTAGCATCTGCAATTGTTTTATTTTGCTGTTTATGCAATCCATAACTGATTTTCATATAATTTATGCAGTGAAGTAGATTTGTGGCTCAGTCATGAAATATACAAATGTGATATTCAGGCCTTACAAAGTTGCACATTTCAGAGTTCAGCATTACATGGAAGGAGGAATGGTAGGGTTTGCCTTCCTTCTCTCGGAGGAGGAGGATTCATAGGGAGTGGAACTGTACATAAAGGGTAAAATTTTTAACAGCATCTAAGTCATTGGGCATGTCCGAAAAAGTTACCAAAAGTCTTTTTTAAACAAAAAAAATAGTGAATAAAATGTGTGATGAATACATCAGAATGCTGAATCACAAGCAGAGTTTACAGTGTTATCACATACCACATTCCAGGAGTCTGTGAATCCTAACCATGACACCAAAACAATTTTGCATTTTCTTGAAAGATTACACGTATCAAGTAACTTAAAATGCAGTGGAAAAGGATATTCTGTAGTTAAACATCCATTTGGACACCAGCCTTCAGATTTAAAAACAATCAGGTACCAATATTCCTAATCTTGTTAATGAAAAATTAATCAGGGGTCTGAATGTGCATATGCTAGTAATCCCATGATTGTGAAGCATAAATTAAATCCTATAAAGATGGTGTAAAGGACAAGGTATTTCTAATAGGCTCTGACCACAGTGTCCACGTGCCATGACAAACAAGAAATAGACAAGTATTAGCGGGGTAGCCGTGTTAGTCTGGATCTGTAAAAGCAGCAGAGTGTCCTGCGGCACCTTATAGACCAACAGACGTATTGGAGCATGAGCTTTCGTGGGTGAATATCCACTCACGAAAGCTCATGCTCCAATATGTCTGTTAGTCTGTAAGGTGCCGCAGGACTCTTTGCTTTTAAAGAAACAGACACTATTCCTTGTGAATGTTAAGAGAACCCTTATTTGAAATGCAATCACCTCTTGTGTTTTGCTATATACAGTTGGGCTTTAAAAAGGGGCTATTCTAGAAAGCACTACCACCATTCAATGTGGTACCACATACCCTATGATCTTCAGCATTCAAGTCGTTAGGACCCAGACTGGGTTGATTCTCATCCTTATCTCCTGGGCTACGAACACTTCATCATCAGGAAAAAAAAAGGTTGAATAGTTTGAATACAGGACTGGACAATAGGCACTCCTGAATTTTAATTCCTGCTCTGAAATACTTTCTGCAGTTTGGGGCAAGGTACAGCCTGGTTCAGGTGGCCATCTATACAGTTAGGATAATTGCTTATCTACTTCAGAGTGGTCTATGAAGACTAGATGTTTGTACAGCACTTTGAATGTGAAAAGCTAATATTAAGCCAATACAGTCTGATGAGTACCAATTTTAGTAGTATAATTCATATTAAGACCAAGGATGAAAATGAGTAGCACAGATTACATATAACAAAATTGAAATTTGTAATTTGAAGTCTTTAAATCAAGACTAGATATCTTTTGAAGTGACATGCTTTATCTCAAATTATGGGTTTGATGCAGAAGTTATTAGGTGAGGTTCTTTACCCTGTGTTATACTGGTGATCAGCCTATATATATATATATATATATATATATATATATATAAAAATAATCATAATGGTCCCTTTCTGGCTTTAAACTATGAATATGGATGTGAATTTTGGTCTGAGGATGATCATAAAAATTTGGTGAGGAAAACTTATGTTCAAGAAGGAAAGAAGCAAAGAAATGAAAATTGCAGAAGGCCATTTGCCTCTTTACTGAACCACTCTTGGATAGACCAGAGAAGATAAGACAGAACACAAGTTACAGAAACTTAAAGTAATTCTTAAATACAAAAAATCCTGCTAATGAAACAGTAATGCTGCCCAAGTCAAAGTCAGGGGCACCTGGCATTGGTCACTGTCGGTAGACAGGATACTGGGCTGGATGGATTCTTGGTCTGACCCAGTATGGCCGTTCTTATGTTCTTAAAGTACAAAGAAATTCAGATTCTTACAGCAACTTCAGCTCTGTTGTGCACACAATGCATACTGTGCACCAAAATAAGTTATATTAAGCTATGTATTCAGCAAACAAGGAACAGAATATACTTAGTGTGCATGCAGCAAGGGCAAATTAAAAGTGATTGCTGACATCTTAAATAACTGCATTAATTTTTTGCATTTATCTTTATTAAATGTTTAATTAGAACAGCATTCATGGGACATGAGACACTCAAATCAGGAATTTCCAATTAAAAACCCCACAAACTACAAGAGGAAAAAAAAGTTACCCCTTGTCAAGCTTTGAAGTTCTTCCTACTAAGGTGAATGGAGTAAGGTGTGAAGTTCATAGTTTTGCCACTGCTTTTTTTGTTTTGGAGGAAGTCTCTGTTCAGGTTACGATGTCTGAACCTCTTTAAGTTACAGAACATAGAATGCATCAAAAATTGCAGAAAGCCCAGGGTGAGAAGATATACTGAAGTCATGTATATTTTTCCTTGTTCCTACTGTTAAGACGGGTCTTTTCGGTGGAGGATTTTGCAGTGTTCTCTCAAATGCAAGTTGTTTCGGCAACTGTCCCTTGGCCTACCAAATGATAGTCAGGCCTGCCAGAACATATACTGTGATTTCATAAAGAGGGCAGGACTGAAATCATACAATATTCATTGAGCATGCTCAAACTTTAAAATCATTTAGCTTTTCATTCCCTATCCTGCAAATCTAGCAAAGGCATTAGACCTCAGAAAGAATATTCTAATCAAGTTCTTAACCAGCCATATTTGCATTTTCTTTTCAGAAGAGACTGCCTTTAAAAAAAACATGAGTACCACAATTCTCAGTACTGATGGCATTTTGATTTTTTTTTTAATTCACCTTCATGAAGAACTTGCAAAACTTCTGAAATACCTTTTGAGGCTGAAGTAGTGTGTGAAGACAAAAATTTATAATGCAGTTTCCAGATTATAGCAGCTGAGCCTGATAGTTGAAAGATTTTGAAATTCAGACTAATACTTGGTGAATATGAAATAAGGAATAAGATTAATACTGATCAAAGTCACCATAGGGTTACAAATATTCTTATATGAATGAAGATAAAATTGATTAGAGTCAAAGATGGAACAATAGATAAGTTGGTGTTTTTCATTGAGAAACTGAAAAATGTGAACCAATGAATATGGTGGTAGCTAGGTGCTATATGGTATGCTTGATATATTAGGGCTTCTTTATACAATCACCATCAAGCCACAGCAGTATAAATCAGGTCTTAAATGATTAAAACTAAACCAGAATAAAGCCTTGCTTGGACACTACTATCCAATTTTCAACTTGTTAGCTAGTCTTGCGCCTCTAAGTTTTAAGATGCAAATTAAACCAATATAAGAGTATCCACACACAAAGTTGCATTGATTTAAAATTTTTTAAGACCAGTTTTAGTTAAACTGGTACAAATTTTGTTTAGATCAGACCTCAAACAGTAGCTTGCTCAGGTAAGTGTTCAAGTGTAAAGATGAGGCATTGAGCTACCTGAATTTCTTTACTAGATCATACTAAAAGAATTCCTAATGGAGTCATCAGATTAGTTTGCGAACTGGTATTAGTTATTTTTTTTTAAAACGGCAAATCCTTTATGAACATACACCCACCGTATAGCGGAAGACTTCTTGAAAAGAACTGGGAGAGTCTGGGAGAGAGTGGTTCCGGGAAAGCTGATGTTACGGGCATTTCTATTTAAAATGCTTATTTGTTTTGTTTCTTTTTAATATTTATTCACTTTATGGAAATTTTACGTTTGGTGCTGAAGTATCTACTTGCCTTTTCTTGTTTTGCTGTAGTAATGTCACATGCCTGAGTATAGTTTGTGTACTAGCAGGATGAAGTACCTTGTAAACGTGTGCAGCAGCAACACAAGTGATTCAGATGCAATTTTACTTCCGGTATATACTAGTGTATAGGGATATATTTCATTACTGAAGTGTATTTCCATCCTTGTGTGACAAAAAGGCAGATTACTAAAGTTCCACTATCTATAGACAATCCATGTAAAAACCCTCTTTGCCTCAGACATCCAGAGAGATTAGATAAGTATACCATACCTTAAGGGCTCTTAACACTTCAGTTTAGATATGCTACGCACCTGTGTCCAAGAGGCAGACTATACCTCATGAGTTTATGTACAATGTAAATGTGTAACTGCCTTGTTTATCTTCTCTAAAGCCTGCTGAAGCGCGCACATGCTTTTGCTAACAGGATCCTAATCTACCACCTAGGCATGGGACCTAGTTTAGGAGGAAAGGACTCACTCATATACTTAGGTACAGAGAGCAGCATCCTCTAGCCTTTTGAAACTAGAACTTTTGGCAAGATTTAGGTTATGGGTCAGGTCAAAAAAAGCAATTTGAGAGAAACCAGGCAAATTTAATTTTGTATAGAAACTACAGCAGCCAAGAATATGTAAACTCTCAATCTGATAAGAGTGAATGGATGGAACATAGTGAAGACAGATGTGCCACCTAAATCTGAACTTTCAAGTCAGACTAGAGCATGATCACACTATTTCCTTAAGGACTTTTGTGCATGAGATATTTAAAAAGGAAAGTAAAAGCCAGGTTACAGCTGGGAGACATCTTTTACCAAAGTGTCCATTCTGACTGTAGAACAGGGGGAAGCCAGATTGCTTTCATATTCCCACTAATTCCTGTGGAACTTCTTTGAGCAAACAATTCTCAATTACATGACATTTGACAATCAGGTGTTCCCACAGCAAGCCAGCCGTCAGGACGAATTTCACCTGGCCTCTCAGCACATGCTTTCAAAAGTGCTACCAGGCCCAGCTACATTAAGGTCATTCACTTCACTATTTCTTGAAGTGCCAGAAGACCATCCAGTGTTTAAATCCAATAATAAGGAAAGAAGCTTTTCCCATCAGAAAGCTACAGAGGAATCTCACCAACATGGAAACTGATCTCAGCTTGCCAGGGCCCACAATGACTCTAGAATTTAGGTCGATGAAATAAGGAGAATTTGAAGGTCCTGCTAGAAAAGCCCTAACCCGAGAAACAACTTCCTGAATATCATCTTTGTTGATTGCTTATGTGAATAAACCTGGAACTCTGCTTTAAGGGAGGAGAATCTTGCTGAGCTGTCCCCATGTACCTCTGATGGAAGTGAGTGGGCAGCATTTAATATGTGCCTAACTTGACTATCAAAGTCAAAGTCAATGTCAAAGTTGGTCTGTTCTGGCCCTATGATATTATTTATAGGTTGAAAGCACCTGAATTCTCTTCTCTGTTGAATAAAGCCCACATTGTTAGAGCTGTGAACTCAGTTTTCTATAGTAAGCCTCAAGGTCTACTTAAGGTTGTGACTGAGAAGCACAGCCTGAACTGGAATCCATAGGGGAAAGAGCTCCTGTAGAGTCCAAAGACAAATTCTCCATTCCAACTGCTGCTTGATGGATACACATTGACAGCCTAATTTATCAATGTCTGAATTACTAAATATGAGTTTAAAACAATTTATTTAATTATTCTCATATTTAAGGATTTTAAAAGAAAACATGTGAACTTTACAACATAGTTCAAAGTTAGAAGTGACAGATCTAATCCCACATTTGATTTAATATCAACTTAAGAACAAATTTCTGAAAGATTTACTCAAAATTTGCATGATTTAGTCAATCCCTTGAATTATAAAATGGCAGCTAAAAAGCTAGCAGTTTCACTGCAGCCAGATGTTCAGCAAGGTATGTATAGCATATAGAAAAAACCTTTAATTTGTTACATCCAGCTTTCAGAACTTAGATGTGAAAAGGACTATTGAAAATTATCTACATTTACAGTTCAGTCACACATTTTATTTAACGTCAGTATACAGAGGACAACCCCAGCAAATTTTGTAATGTCAAGTATTTAGTAAGGTTCTTCAGCTGTAACAGTGACAACAGAATAGCTAAAAAAATAAGCAGTATGAAACAAACTTGAATTTTTAAAATTATAAATATACCAACAATACTTATTAAAGCTTAATTATTGCAACAGTTAATTTAACAATATTTCATGTTAGAAAGGCTCTATGAAATTTATTCAAGTTGTCAAGAAATTAGATGGAAGTGTAAAAAGGAAATACATATGAATTTTCTTTTGATTTGCACTAAAGATATAGTCAATACAACTTTGTACAGTATCATCTAACATATCAATCTTTAACAAACTCAAGTATACAGACTTGGTAGAAATGCAGGAAAAAAAATCTTGTTTAATTTTACACCTAAGTTGTGCCACAGTAAATTAACTGACATGAAATTCATTATTGAAACATAAGCAGGCCAACAATTTTCAGTATCAATTTAGTTGATTTAAGCTGCTAAAGGGGCAGATGTATACACAGTCTCTTCAAGTACATAACCACGTTTGAAAAAGGTGATAGTTCAAAACATGGGATTTCTGCAAGTATTTAATAAAAGGCATGTTATTTCCTAACATGAAACAGAAACCCTCACCCATAAGACCTTTTATACAGGGTTATGATCTCTCTTGGCTTCACTGAAGTCACTTTGCCACACCTCCATTGTGCATACCTTGCTATACATTATCAAACCAGTGTATTAGTTTAAATTCGCTCTGCTAATGAAGTTGTACTATATGTGCAATTTCATTGCTACTATATGCACATTAAAGGAAGCTTCAAATTGCACCTTGGTAACCTGAAATCATATAGCTATGATTCAGTTTTACTGTAGAATTTATGCAGATACCATTATCACATTGAAATAGTTCTAATTTGATAGTACTTCAAAATATCAGTAATTAAACTTCAGTTGTATTGAAAAACAATGTTCTTTTCCGCTGAGGAAGAATTAATGTGTAGCCAGTCTTCCCACTCGCCAAAGTATAATATATGAATGTTTGTTAAGTACTTTTACCAAAAACATTAGTCATACTAAAACATGATACCGTACTACAACTGTAATTAGTTGGAAGATTTAAGGATGTTATAATTTAAGATTTTCATGTACAATAAGAATAAAAAAAACATTCTAAATTTCATGTGCATTGTTTCACAAAATGGTAACGTATTTAGTCTGCCAGATATATACTGCCATTTCACTCTCCTTTGTAGTTTTGTCCAATCTTAACTTGAGCTCTCAGAAAAGAGAAGTGGTAAGTTTACCTTATATTAAAACAAAGTGGTTGTACAAGATAACCAGGTTAAATTTTAGTATCATTCAAACATTTAGATAATACAGTTTATTTTGTATTGAAATAACTTTAGTAATTGTAATTTAGTAATAAAATTAGTAATTGTAATTAGCTACATTCATGCCTAGTAAAATAGTTTAAAGTATTACTAAATTCCTTTGCATGTAAATACGAAGCATTTTTACTGCATCTGTAATATATGCAATTTGGCCCAAAGTAACTGGCAATGTGATTCATATGCAATTTCACTTTTCTAATTCTCCATTTAAATTGTTTTCAGACAAGTTAAGGGATAAGATGAAATTTTCCATGACCCCAGCTACGTTTGCCTAGGGAGCAATCCCCATGGCCAATCTGATGAGAGTTACTCAACTAAGGAGAGAAAAAAACACTCAAAAGTCAAACGCTCAAGAAGAGAGAACTAAAATTGTAGATCCTAAAATGAGAGAAAGTGAAATTCGCAAATGAATGGATCAGACAAAGGAAAAATTGTTCATTCATTTTTCAGACAGGTAAAGCATGCTTCCCCATCACCCCAGCCCAACTTGTTTTACTGATTTTGTAAATCCCTTGCACTTGCTTTTGTCCAAGAGTTAGTATGATAATTTTAAGTGTGTTTGGATCACACACTTTACAAGAATAATGTAGCCAATAAGAAAGCTCAAGGTATGATGAGTAAACTGAAATAATTCATAAAGCTTGCAGCGTAGGCTGCATAGGGCTGGGATGGCAGTACATCATACTGGCCTAATGGAATCAAGGTTCAAGATCCATTACTGGATTTTCAGCCAAGGCCAGCAGAGACAAAAACACTGTGGGCAGGAGATTAAATAGGACTAAAATGAGGAAGACCACCCTACGCCTTGTCAGTGCTTTCATGGCTCTTCCGAAAAGGAGGCAAATGAGAGGGAAAGGTAGAGATGACTCACTGGCACTGATGCTTTCTACTGCAAGGTTAGTTTAATTTTCTGTTCAGTCTTTCTTTGGGTTGGTTATGATTGGCACTCAACTGAGGCTGTTTGAGGCAATGGTGGAAGAATTTTTTTTAGCACAAAAAATGGTAGGGAGGACAGTCTTCCAGGACTGTCAGGAACTCAGACAATCGGAGGAAGACAGAAGATAGCAGCTTTAAACTCCAAAGTGATAGACTCAGCCAAGGATAAAACTACTGGCAATACAGAAATGTGTGGTATATAACCCAGAAGTGACACGTTACCATCAGTGTTTTTATACTTTGACCATTCTCGTTAAATATGCATAAAGTTATTATAAGTGCTCTATCCTATAAACCAAAAGATGCTTATCTTTCTAGCACAGATACTTCCCCATCAAACTCCTGTAAACATACCACTAAAAACTTAGTTTAAATAGCTGAGTGAACTCACTGTAATGCAAATGAAGAAATCAGAGAAACAAGTCCATTTGAAAAATATCTTTCTAGGGAAGTAAATACATCCTAAATAATATGGCATTTACATCAGTGTGCAATATATTAATTTTGAAAGATCGTGATAATTTCAGCATGAAAGTGACTTACCTGTAATTAAAGTTTTCCATATTAGCCAAATACATAAATCCTGATTTTGGGTACTGCACACTCTATATCTGAAATATTTGAGATGTTGTAGTCTAAATCATCAATGCACAAAAATGGATTAAGTTAGGCTCAGCAGTTAAAGGAAACCTAATTTATAAGTTAATAGAAAATGTAAAAGGGTAGTGTTTGGTAATATACACACTATTTGGGTTAACATTTATGCAAAATGGCAATATTCTTCTGTAGAAAGCTGAGACACTGATGCACATGTTTAAAGTTACTTTAATAAGAATGTTTGTGACTTGCACTGATTCACAGAAGTCAAAGTAGTTCCAGTGTAATGCAGCTTCATTATTTTGAGTTAATGATTCTCATGTACTAAATATCTTTAAAGGTAAAGTAATGCCCTTTCCCCCACCTTTAAGAGAAAGATACACTATGTTCAGACTTAATAGACCTAGTCACTAAGTGTGCACAGATGCTGAGTGGAAGGGGTTCTCAATGTGTGCATATTACAGGACAGATTTCAGAACCAGACTGAAGGATCTTTTTCAGTATGTGCTTGGGGTTTAAAAGCAGCTAGAATCACCACTTTAAAAAAAAAAAAGAATAAATCTGATCATTCATTCTGAAACTTCCTTGCAACAGAAATCTGAAGTTAGTTGTGTTGTATTTTAGTTTTCTGGAACAGAGTGGTTGCTCCAACTACAAACATGACTCTAGAGAATCAAGTAGTTTAGGATTAAGGAACTACATACATCTATATTGTCCAATTAGGAAAATATTCAAATAATTTAAGACCAATACTCCAGGAATGCAATAGTCTAATGAGTGCTGCATTTTTACACAAGCCCCTGCTGGTTCTATGGTTAGGTACTGTTTCTCAGAACTGTATTTCACCAGAGAATGTTAAACAAAGCTATTTTAGCATAGGTGCTTGAGGTTATAAATTGGCAATTAGTTTTAGGCTCATTCAAAACACAAGAAAACAAATTTGCCATGCAATGGACAAAATAAATGTTGTATTCAAGATTAAGAGGCTTTTACAAGGGAGGGTAAACACACTAGAACTGTGTTACCTTAAACTGATAGAAGTGATTGTCTGAAAGAAACCTACTAAAAAAAATTTTTTGCCTGCATATTTGACTAGTAAAAATGACACTATTGGACCAACATGAAGCTGTTTATGCAGAATTTTTTTTTTTTTTAAACCGTGCGATGATTCTTCTCATGATAATGAGCCCTATAAAAATCAAGATCTTTATACAGGTTCATAAAACCTCATTAGTACTGTATTATGCATTTAGGACTGATTCACAATTTCAGGCAAGATACTGCAAATTATTCCCAATATGGTCAGCAGAGCATTTTTAAAAGTTTGCTCACAAGTTGACTGACATTTATTAATATTCCAGAAATCCATTAAAAAGGTAGTGTTAAACACTTAAGTTTTCAGATGAGATACCTAAATTCTAAAAAAAGCTAGCATTTCATGGTAGACTCGAAGCAGCAGTATTTCAAAACACAGAAAACAGCAGCACAGGAAAATGTGTGAATGACTAATAGTTACTTTAGTGACTGAACATTTTTAATCTAGTTTTTAAATCTTTGTCTTCACCATGTTGTGTTTATATTAAAAAGTTTGAAAATATAGGAACACAAACTTTGGATACACAGTATTTCTCTGGTTGGAAGGCAACAAAGAAATGTATCCCAAGACACTTCAAATCATTCAGAAATATGGCATGCAGTATCCAAAAGTATGGCTCTGAGGAAATAACCTTTTTACATTAAGCATAAAGAAATTTTATACCCAATAATCAGGTATATTGAGAAAACTACCTATTTGAAGTTCTAGTTCTTTGATGCAGCATTAAGGATTAAAACTTACCACTTTACCAGGCCTTGCCCATGTGCAAATAAATCCCTCCTGACAAGCAGTGACTATACAGTCTTCAAGAAAAATTAACACAGTCAGTCTTTCATGTGCTATCTTTTTACAGATAAGAGGCTCTAACAAGGGAACATCTTCCATTCTGGGACAGAGAGGTGTTCCCAAAGTTTTAGCTGGGTCCGTTTTGGTTTTAGTAACTAGGTTCAGTTTGTCACTGCTCTTGCTAGATATATGTCCCATGCTATGATTTCTCTTGTGATCTTTTTCATGGTGTCTTTCTTTCCGATCATGTAGCGATAAGGTTGCAAACTTACTAACACCAGCAGCAATGGCACCATCCATGACACTGCTTTTACTGCCGGCATTTGAGACTGCAGAATGTGGAAGGCTGTTTGACCGTGGAAGAGGAGGAGGTACTGAGTTTCCAGGTGTTGTGATACTGTTCCCATTACTTCCTGAATTAGTTCCACCACTTCCTGCAGGTGGACTTGTGGCATTCATAACGTTTGTGTGTGTCCTTGCTCTTGATAGAGGTTGGTGAGGGAAGAGAATATCTTCTGTAAGGTCCCACAAACAGAGTTGTGTGTCTTGGCCTACAGAACCAAACCTATATGTAACACTTACTGGACGACTGTCTGTAGAGTTCCTTTTTGATAACCTAGATTGTGTACTATTTGCTCGATCTCTACCAAAATGAAGAAGGTCTTGGAAATCCTCATCACTACAACTAAATTCCATTGGGTCACTCTCTTCTACACTAGTGGTATATGGGTCAAATGCCACAACACTAACCCATGATTTATGTCCGTGGCCTCTAGCTATTACTCGACAGTCCACAAAAGACCAAACCGTTACCAAGTCATCCTCTCCACCTATTACAATGTATTTCCCATCTGGGCTCCAACACACACATAGTAGTCCCCCAAAGTAGCTTTTCATTGTACCATGTAACTCCACTGAATCAAAGTTAAACACACGAAGAAAGCCATCTTGGCTCACACACGCCAAAAATTTCCCATCGGGGGAAAAAGCAAATTCATTCAGGGCACCCTCGCCTACGGTCCATTTAAGTAGAGGATTTCTTGTGGATTTACTCTTGCAAGTGTGGACTGCAAAACCTTCTCCTTGCTTAAGTAGCTGGTAGTGTGGGGCTGTGGTACCACAAGTGTGCTCCACATTATATAAGTACATATTTCCACTGGAATGAGCTACTAGGAAAAGGCTTTCCGAACCTGGTACCCATTTTACACAGGTTACTCTGGACTTGTCTATTAGTCTCTGTGAAAAACAAAGAACAAAATATGCATCAGAAGAGTGATAGTTTTACAGTTTACATCTATTTAAAATACATTTTTTACTGAATTTTAAATACTGTCAAACTCCTGACAGTTACAAAATGGTATTATTTGCAAAAGAAGCTCCAGTCAGCTTAAGATAGGCAGTTAGGAAGAGGAGGAATTACTGTTTAGGGAAAAAGTTGCTTCTATTCTTTCTGATCCAATTTTTATTCAATAATAAATCTACCTCAGTAACTAGGCCAATTTTTTATAGATCACAATTTAACATTCTGAGATTTACCTCTACAAGCTCAGCAAAAACAAGAGGTTTACTTAAGGAGCCAAAGAACACGGTCTCAAACATAGTATGCAATCTGTGTGAATAGAAGTTACTCAGCTACATTCTACATTAAGCTTATATTTAGTTAAAATCAAAACAAAGTTAAGACCAGAGTTCAGATTAAATCCCAAAAACCACACATGGGACCTGCCCTCAAAGAAAAAGGAAAAAAAAGCTTTAGGAGCCCAGTGGAAAACTGTAGAGTTACTCAAGTCTGCAGTGAACGTGTGCCAAGATATACACTATAGGTATACGCTGTGATTACTTCCTCTGACTTACAATAACCAAACTCCCAGAAGTGGATGGGACACTGATGGCTTGTAGTTAAGTACTGGTCAGAGAATTTAGATTAGAGCATCCCTTTTTCAAGTTACCCTTCACATATCAGAGAAACATAAAAGTCCATTAGATCACCATCTGTACAACAAGCAGTCTCATTTAAAGTATTAAGTACTTCCACAAATTGAGAGACAATGAGTGACCATAGGTATTAAATATATATATGTACGATATTTTGAGTGTCTTGTTAGTGCTGAAAAAATTGAAAGCGGCTTAGCAAATTTCACCTGGCTGCTTGAGCCTGCTAGTCCAGCCATGGTGCCCAATAGATATTTGTTAACTCTGAGCTGATCCATCACGCTGCCCACCTGACCACCCACACCTTCAATGTGATCTATGGCAGAAACAAGCAACAGCAGTCAATAAGTGAAAGTATTATAAGCCACAGTTTGTAAGCTAAAAGAATAGTTGAGATATACAAAAAGTCAAGATTGCAATAAGTAAAAAGGAGTTCCCAGGGAAACATACAGGGACTGACTGGCTGTAGAGGGTACTTAGCTATTTGTCACAAGAAAATGAATTGAAGGATGAGGCAGTAGACAATTATATTCATTGTGTATTTGTCTACCACACTGAAAAGCAGCAGTTAAATGAACATTTCAAGCTATGCTCTGAAGCACTTCTGTTGCTTTCAACAGAGGATGAAAGCCAAAATCTGTATGCCAAGTACTTATTATGGACTACAAAAAAGATGATTTAAATCATTTTGTATTTGAAGATTCAGAACAGTAACTTAATCTAGCAAATTTCTTCTGAAATAACAAGCATCTTCAAATAGCAGTTTTGCTCGTTTTTTGTGGTGAACTAAAGAGTTGGTTTGTGTGCTAATTATTTTAATTGTGGTAATTGTTTTGTTGTTGGCCAATCATGCCTCTATTGTGACCTCAACAAAATATTAGTTAAGAGAATTACCTTTACTAAAGTATGATGCTAGGAAACTGGATCAACACTGCCTGCCACAGGCCATGTTTGTCCTCTAGCCATGGAATAAGTACTGAGATGGCACAATGGAAGCTCTCTTGGACTGCTCTATTAATGTGGCTCAAGAGTGGGCAAGACACTCCATCTACAGGGGTGAATATTATTCAACATTTATATTACACTACCACATCAATGGCAGGTTTTATACAGAAACAGATGACAATTCCTGCCCTCAAAAGCTTCTAAGATGACAAGACACAATAGGCAGATGAGAAACAAGCAGATTGAGGTGGAAATGCAGATGACAAAAGATAACAAAAATGGGAGGTGCACAAATCTTAGTAAGTGATCACAACTTGCCACCTGCTTAACCATCAAGGTTGCAGTTTTCTGTATGCATTAGGAAGAGCAGAGTTTTGAGGAGAGACTTGGAGAATAAGATGATGAGTTTATGGATTTTTGACTGGAAGCTTTTCCAATTCACAAAGGTACAGCATGGGAGAAAACACTAAAATACTTGTTGGAGAAATGGAAAATTGTGGCTGGTAACACTGGCACAGAGACTGTGCTATAAAATAACAGGTTGAACAGGTAGGGTGAGGCTAAATTGTGGAGGGCTTTGAAAGCAAGGAAAAGTCTGCATTTGATACAGTAAATGAAGGAGTCAGTGGAGGGACTTAAGGGGACTTAAGATGGTAAAAGGCGGGAAGGTAAGATAAGACGACAATCCTGACAGCCACATTAAACAGACTCGAAAGGGGACCCAGTTACAGACAGAGAGGCTGGAGAAGGAGATTAAAGAATTTGCTCAGAAGTTTGGTGGTGTGGGTAGAAGGGAGAAGTTGGATCTTGGAGATGTGCAAGGAGAACCTGCAAGATTTCAGACATGGCTTTAATGTGTGGGTCAAAAGAGAGGGGAGAATCAAAAATAATGCATAGACCACAGGCTTGATAGTTAATAGTTCAGTTGCCCAACCAGAGGGTGTGGTAATTGGATTACAGACTGATTCGCTGGAAATAAGACTACCACCAATTCATTTCACATACAATTAAGACTAAATTTTCCATCACTACAAAAATGGACTGCATTTGATCAACCAACCATAAGCAAGAGGTTCCACAGTCTACTCCTAGGGGAATTTTGCACCACTGTCCATGCACAGAATTAATGTCTGGTGTAGAATTTCCCGCCCCACAGTAGAAAGTACATTCTACCCAAGAAGCGCTGCAGTTCCACCTTTTGCCCACCGGAAGCAGCTGTGGCCCCAGAACAGCTGGCTGACCAACAGTAACAGCTGGCAGCCAACTGTATTCATTACAACAGCCTGCCAGTGGAGCCAGGTTAGGAGGCAGAGTGGGGCACACAGTGCTGCTATAGGGTTACAGATTGGGGAGCGGGCTCGGTAGCTAGTAAGGTGACAGCATTGAGCCAGGGGCTGCATGAGAAGGGAGGCTCTGGGCCACATGGGGATGGGGCAGATATGCCTGACTGAATGGGAGAGGCTCGGGGTCAGCCAGGGTCTGCAGGGGGGAGGTTCCCCAAGTTCTTAAAAACTCCTGCCTCTCCCCCCCCCCAAAAGAAACAGTTCCATATTTCTCCCACCCACACCTAACAACCCTCCAGGTTCACTCCAAAGCTCCTCCCCTCTCCCTTAACTCCTCCATTACCCTGTGACTCCCCCAAGCCTTTGCACTGCTTTTGAGGGGTGTGGAAATACATTTCTGTATTGTAGTTTAAATGAATTAGTCAAAGTTCTGCATTAATATGCCCAGTAAGGAATCTGTCAAAAAAACATTTCCTGAATCTTTGTGCATCTGTTTCGTTACAGATGTACTTGCTGACAGTTATTTTGAAATAAATTACCAAAATAATTGAAACTGGCATGTTTATATTGTGTTATTTTGACAAATAAAATATGCAGAATTTTAAAATATTGCACACAGAATTTTTAATTTTTTGGCACAGAATTACCCCCAAAGTGATAGGGACTTGAAAGGCTCAAGAGGCTATGTCTTGCATATTCCAATGATTTTATATTTTGATCACAAAGTAATGGGACTGATTTTATCTTACTGAACTTATTTCATTAGGCAACTATAAGAGTAAAGATCTGGGGTATCAGCAGGGTACTTTGCTAATCAGGTATTTGTCAGAAGGGATCTGCCATCTGATTGCTTTAGGGCAGAAGAGATTGCCTCTTTTTTAAAAAAAGGAGGTAGTAATATTTTGACAGCTCACCCAAGCGCTTTCAAATCACTGGTGACAACTGTATTTTGCAAGATATGAGCCTGGGCAAGTCTTGAACTGGATGCAAACATTTCCTAATTCTTGCATGTGTCAAGGTGTCAATTTGTCTGCCCTTTGGTGGCTCCCAGATTTGACAGCAATAGCTAAGAAACCTATTACAATTAAAACTACCAGGATTAGAGAACAAGTAAAAATCTACACTTCAATACACTGCTGGTTGCAGTCAACCACACTTCAGCTTGAAAAAATTGTGGTTAATTAATGGTGGCAATTTTAAGATTTAAGGTTAGCACAGGCGACCAAGCTTGTCACTATTAGCTGCATTTCCAATCTCTGCTACTGCTAGTATTAAGTGACCTCTGCCATAAGTTTGTTTTGTTTCCAAATACCATCTCATCTCTTTATTGCCTCAGTGGTATGAGAGGAGATTCATTTCACTTTAATGGAACCAGTTATTGTGAAATGGGGAGAGTGTCCCAAGCTGTTTGAAGGCATTTATCAACTTTTATTCTATGCTTACTATATATACTGGCAAAAACTAGAATTCACCACCAGTGCACCTTCACCTTTTAGAAAGTCACGTAGGTAGAATGCAGGCTTTGTCATGGTGTTCGCTTACTCATGGTTAGACAACATGGGTTATGTCTGCAGTTGAGGTTTTTAGGAAGAAGTTTCCATTGACGTTATCGCCATTTCCTCTATATCAATAGGTAAGGCTAAGATTTTATCACAGTTATTTTTAGTAAAAGTCACCAACAGGTCACAGGCAATAAACAAAACATGGCCCTGGGAAGCCACAAGGGGGGGCACATGGTCCCCGAGTGAAGCCACTGGGTAGGGGTGCATGGCCCCAGCTGCCGCCCCCGGAGAAAGCCTCAGGGTTGAGGCATGCGGCCCCCACCAAGCATGCAGGGCAGGCCTTTGGGGTGGGCTGTATGGGCACCTGCCCAGAATAGCCCGCCCAAGGGGGCGCCATGCATATGGTTTGGATTTCCACCTGACCCGTTGCTGAGAGGCAGCACAGCAGACAGGCAAGCAGCAGAGTGTGTGGTGGGGGAAGAGACCCGAGCTGCTGGGGGCAGTTTGATGACCTGTCATCAGATCCAGGTGACTCCTCTGGAGCAGGGGTGGCACTCCTCCACTCTGCTCCATGTGTGCAGCTGCTGCTGTTCCTGTCCCCCTCCACTGCCCACTTGTCCCTGGAGTTGCCCCAGACAGAGTGTCCTCCTGTCTGTTCTGCTGGGGAGGGGGAGAGGGCAGAGTGTTCCCTTCCCCCATGTACCCGATTTTTACTAAGCTGGGGTGACAGGGCAGAGGGAATGTGTGTGCGCTGCTGCCTCTGTGTCTGAATAAGCCTAGTTCAGGCTCCTGACCCTGAGTGCTTTCTTAAAGAGACAGTGCACTCACTCAGGCACACACACACACTCCTCTCAACACACACACCAGGCTCCCTGCATCCAGATCACTTCCCTACCTGGGCTATCTATGCTGAGGCATCAGGAGTTGCTGCTCTCCTGCCCTCCCCTTACGCAGCCCACAGGGAAAGTGACCTGGATGCAGGAAGCCCTGACATCACTCCTTGCTCCTCTCCTCTCCCCCCCCCCCGCCGCCCCCAGCCTCCTATGGCTGCACGGGGTGGAGGAGCAACAGTCTAGTGCAGGAGTGCGCAAGCAGCAATGACAGCTACTTTGTGCATCTAGGTCAGTTTACCCACGTGGGTGCAGGAGGGGGATTCAAAGGTTAGGGGCAAAGGGGGCACAGTACAGAGGCTAAGGGCTCAGGACGAAGGTGCAGGGGTTGGGGCACAGGAGGGGGGCAGAGATTAGGAGTGAAGGGGTGCAGGGATTAGGGGACAGGGGGGGCAGGCATTAGTGGCAAAGGGGGCACAGTGCAAGTGTTAGGTTGGAAGGGAGGGTGGGGAGTCTGGGGAGCTCATGAGGGCCAGGGGCAGGGGGCTTGCCCTCAGGGCCAGGGCACCAAAATGCAAGTTCGCCCAGGGTGCCATTTTCCCTAAGGCTGGCCCTGCAAGCACTGGACACCCCAGGGCTGCGGTGCATGGTCCCGACTGCAGCCCCCGGCAGCCACGGGGCTAGGCATGTGGCTCCAGCTGCAGTCCCTGCCAAACCCGGGATGCCACAGGGCTGGGGCGCATGGTCCCAGCTGCAGCCCCCAGTGGAAGCTGGGGGGCTTGGGCTACAGGGTACTGGTTCCAGTCAGCCCTAGTTGCAGGATAGGGTGCACGGTCCTGCTCCACCTCCGCCTCCTGAAGCCCTAGAAGTCAGAGGTCTGGTAAACTCATGGAATCCATGACTGCTGTGACCTTTGTGATTAAATCGTAGCCTTATTAATGGGAATTCAAGTGCCCACATGATCACAGAAGTTTGCCATTATGTCAAACTAACAAATTTATGTGAAAGTGATGAAATTTCAGAGGGCACTCGTGCCTTTTCTAAACTACAGCTCACACCAATGCAGCTGTACCAGCGGGGAATTATAGATCCCATTTTTTCTAGTATAGACAAAATCATAGAGAAGCTGCATTCTGCTGTACATTGGTTTCTACCAAAAGGCACCTTTAAGTGTTGCATTCCAAGAAAATGCAAACTTTCCCCACTCAGCGAGACAAGAGGAATTGGGAAGTGGAAGAGGAAGAGGAAAGGGTAAGGAGAATTTCCCTCTCCCAATCTAGTTGTAGCTGCTCCTAGAAGTGTGAAGAGGAACTAGATAGGTCTAAAGCAGCACCCTACTGGGAATGAGACTGTTTTCAAAACCCTACTCTACAGCTGTCAGTGAGGATGGGGGGGGCTCCCACCAACCCCAAAATGAGCAGGCTCGGTTTGGAAGTTGAGCCAGGCTAGACCTCTTCTTTCAGACTGTCTAGAATAAGGCTTTTGATTGCTAGAGTTAATTGCAAATTCTAAATTCAAGTCATTTGGCAATTATGCTAGTTGTACAGCCATTCAATGACCATCTGTTACCGTGCACAAATGTTTGTTTCTGTCTGTGGTTCACCCTTGAACAAAATGTTTGTGGAGTGTCTACAGTAGCATTTATATTGACACTAGTTAACTTAAGTAAACTGGCAATCAACTAACTCTAGTTACAATGCAACCATAACTAGTCTAGACAAAACCTATACGATTTTTTGGTGCAAACACACCTTATAGTGCAAGAGTTCACATATTTTTAGTCGTAATCTTTAAGCTTACTTACAAAATAACTTTTTAAAATATGACATGTTCACATGCAAAATGATCAAGATTCCTACTTACTTCCTCATTAAATAATTTGCTAGTTTCTTTTTTAATAGGGTCTATAAGTTGGACCTGGCCTGCAGAGAAACCCACTAGTAGAGAGACACTTTCTGCTGTGGCTGTTAAGTGATTGAAGTCATGACACGTAGGTTGCGTTCCTTTGTATATCCTTTTGTCTATTGGTTTACTCAAGTCAGCAGCCTGCAAAAAGAGCAATGAAAACAAAAATTAAGATAGTCTGTTATGTATACACTTTTTATGATAAAACTAAATTCTATTAGTGAACAAGTTCGCTGTATGTAGCAAGATGATCAACAAATGTAGTGAAGTTATAAAGCAACTTTAAATATTAATCAATTTGGTGTTAAGTTACCATTGCTGCGTAAACAAAAGGTGAGAGGCTTTCAGCAATTTAACACACACCAAGAGGCTTATTACATACGTCTTTCAGTTTTACTAAATACTGACTCATGTCCACCCATTGTGGTTACACTACATCCCACATGAAGATTAACGACACTCAAAGAATAATATCTAGGCTCCAGCCTCTACACAGCCATGTTTCCACCAGTGCTCTTTTGAGAAGGGATGCTCTGATGGATGGGTGAAAAAGGTCTCCTGCCGCCCACCAACTTTTCTGGCAACAGCTTTCCCACACTCAGTAACCCCTCACTTAAAGTTGTCCTAGTTAACTTTGTTACATTGCTGATCAACTAGAGAACATGCTCGTTTAACATTGCACAATGCTCCCTTATAACGTTGGCAGCCACCTACTACTTTGTCCACTGTTTGCAGAAAGAGCAGCCCATTGAAGCTAGCTGGTGGAGGCTTGGAACCAGGGTGAACCAGCAGCCCCCCATCAGCTCCCCGCTCACCTAAGTTCCCTGTACAGCAGCCGCCCAGCAGGCTACCATTTGCAGCAGTTCAGCTGTCCCTCCCCCTACTGCCAAGTGCTGCTCCTATCCTCTGCCTTGGAGCTGTTCCCGAGAGCCTCCTGCTTAGGGTGACCAGACAGCAAGTGTGAAAAATCGAGAGGGGGTGGGGGGTAATAGGAACCTATATAAGACAAAGACCCAAAAATCAGGACTGTCCCTATAAAATTGGGACATCTGGTAACCTTACTCCTGCTTGCTGTGCGCCGAGGGAGGGGGAGAGGGGCTAAAATCAGGGTCCCCCTCCCCCCACTTACCCAATCTCTATAGAGCAGGGAGGGACATGACAAAGCTCAGGACAGAGGGAGCCGGCACCAGCAGCTGCTGTCTCAAATTGCTGATCTACTTAAAAAGGCAATGTACTTACTGAAGTCAGCGTACTTAAAGGGGCAATGCACATCTCTCTCTCACACATACACTGTTTTTGTCTGCCATGCTGTCTCCCCTTCCTCGATTTGTGCGGTCTTGTAAAGTGTCAGGCTACATTAACAACATGTTAACCCTTGAGTGCTCAGCCTGGTGCTAGTTCATCATTTAGCACTAAGGCATTCCCTGGGAAATACTCCACCCTTTGACTTCACCACCTCAACCAAGCTTCACAATCATCTTTGTTGTGTACAGTATTGTTTGTTTAAAACTTAACACACACACACACACAGTCGTGTCTGGTGAAAAAAAAGCTTCCCTGGAACCTATCCCCCCTTATTTACATTAATTCTTATGGGGAAACTGGATTCGCTTAACATCATTTTGCTTAAAGTTGCATTTTTCAGGAACGTAACTACATCAAGCGAGGACTTACTGCACTTGCTGCTAGGCAGAGTTGTGTGGGGTACAGATTACAGCACAGGACACATTTTTAGCCACCAGGTCTCTTAAGCCATTTCCACACTAGTGAACTCTGGAGCCACTCTGAGCTCCTTATCTACACTCTTCAATATTTGCTCCTACAGAATCATATAGAAACTAGATTGTTAAATTTTCAAACAAGCACTTTCATGCTTTTTCACATTCTGCCCCATGTGCTTGTGAGCAGTTCCCTGTAAACTCACTCATTACCCTCCTTCAAATCCTTCCTTTGCCTACAAAAAACTTCACAATAGTTGGTTACTGCTGTGCTGAGACCACAGCTACCATGCTAACAAATACTGTCACATTGTTTACCTGTACTCAGTCACGTCTGAATTCATCTGTTGCCTCTTGTCTTATACTTAAGATTGTATGCTCTTCAGAGCAGGAAGTGTCTTTGTTCTGTGTTTGTACAGCACTTAGCACAATAGAATCTTTGTCTGCAACTTGGACTCCTAGGCACTATGGCAATACCAGTAATTCACAGGATTTTTTTTATGGTACTTATACCATGAAGATATTTGTGGGAGACACTATTCTCTCATTGTTCTGTACAATAAGAATCTCATAGTCTATATACACGCTGTCTGGATTACTGGGACCTTAACATTTTTTCTGGAGGAAGAAATGGATCCCCCACAACCCTTGGTAAATAAAAGGGCTCAGACTGGCAAAGGAAGTTAAAGGCATGGAGTAGTTTCCATGTAACAGACTGGAGACATTGAGACTATTTCATTTGTCTCCCCTAAAGTCTCTTTTCTGTCCTAGAAGACTGATTGTCATTTCATTGTTCTCTGGCTCTATTACAAGAGTCAACAGTGAAAGATGAGCAGCTGAAAGAATCTATTTTAAATTGTTTTTAAAACCCTGCTCTTTACACTCATTTCATGTCAAGAACTAAGGCTAGGTCGGGGGGGGGGGGGGGGGGGGGGGGGGGGGAAGGGGTGTCGACCTAAGAGATGCTATTTGTGTAGCTGAAGTTGGCGCATCTTAGGTCGATCTACCTGGCCATGAGGATGGCGGTGAGTCAACTGCTGCCACTCCCCGGTCGACTCTGCTTTCACTTCTCGCCACGGTGGAGTTCTGGAGTCGTCGGCAGAGTGATCACGGATCAATTTTATTGTATCTACACTAGACGTACCCTAACACTGGTCAAGCAACCATAGAAGAAAAATGTAAATCTGGAAGGGACCTCAAGAGCTCATCTAGTCAAGCCCCCTCTAATGAGGTAGGCTCAAATATACCTCTAGACCATCCCCGACAGCTGTTTGTCCAACCTGTTCTTAAACACCTCTAATGATGGGGATTCTACAACCTCCCTTGGAACCTTATTCCAGAACTTAACTGTCCTTATAAAGTTTTTCCAAATATCTAAACTCAATCTGCCCTGAAGATTACTTCTTGCCCTACTTTCAGCAGACATGGAGAACAATTTAGGAAGGAGGTCCACGCTAGAGATTCAGCACACCCATGCTTCAGTTAAGATGTGAAATCATACCACATCCTCAAAGTTAGATGCAGTTGGGGGCTTCAAGTTGACAGGAAAGGAGCTGTGCCTCTACACTTGTTTCAGGGGACACTCTGCATGCCTTCATACTATGGAAAGACAGCTATTTAGAAGGTTCAGAACTTATGACAACTATAGGAATATTCATATTTGAGTTGGCACAGATATGTTGTACTTATATGAGTTGCCCAAAAGGACTTGTGCCCTTTTGACGTATGAGGCCTTAATTTTCCAGTTTATTTTACATGAAAAATCCAGCTCCAAACTTTGAGGGTGGGGGAACAGTTTCATCAGATCGCTAGGCCTTATAACTCAGAATACAATTCTTATCCTCTTTCATCTATAAGGTCCATGCATCTGTTAACCAACTGCATTTTTATAGCAGCAGCCCTTGGGGGGGGAAGTGGGGGAGATGTTAAAAACAAGTATAGTTGTGTTTAAATTCCTCCTCCTATACTGGGAGAGCATAACTTCTAGCACCCTCCTACTGAAGGTGATACCCATAGATACCTGAACACGCAGTTGTAAAATTGATAAAGTATATATGGACAACCAAGTGGCCACCCTGCAGAGGCCACCACCATTTTCAAGAGTGGGTTATGTTGTTGGTTAATGGAGACAGATTGATTTGTAGGTTTCATGGATGCATCATCTCAACCACCTGAAGCAGTAAATTTCAATGCTTTTCTTTACATCCTAATGATAGAGAATATCTAGCGCACTGGACTTATGAAAAGCCTGTGTGTGATTGATGTAGATACTAAGCGCTCTATAAACATTCAATCTCTGCTGGATGCGATGTTTTGGACAAAGAGGGAAGCATCATTTCTTGGACTGTGAAGAAAAAAAAGTTAATTTTCGGGATAAAGACCATGTCTATTCAGAGAACCACATCATTGTGAAATTTGCAGTAGCGTTCCTCCAGAGGGAAGCCCCCTACCTCTGATAATCTCCAGGTAGAAGTAACTGCTACCAAGAAAACCATCTGAAGACAAAATACATGGATACTTTCCCAAGAAGCTCAAAGAAACGCAGAATCAGGACATTAACAACCAAATTGAGGTCCCATGATGCTGTTTCATGAATCTTAGGAGAATGAAGTAAAGATGCAATGCTGAGGAAATGCTCAAGAGCTCAGGTAAAGAGATAGTCTTCTGGCCTTTGGAGGAAAGTATGCTATACAGTGCAGCCATTTGTTTCAGTGTTAAAATGTTGACACTGAAATCCCTGATCAGACTTTCCTGTAAGAATTCTAAATCTGCAAATAGATGGCGGAGGAGAAAACAGGGTGAATTTATTAAAAATCAAAGTAATTTAAATAACTAATTTTAACCATAATTTAAATCAGGAAGCGGGAAATCTTAATTTAAATGATTTTAATCTTTTGCATTTTTTTAAATTTATTTTTCTAAAGAAAATTGATTCTCACCAGTTAGTAATCATAAAAGCCATGTTGATTTGCCTTTACACTAAATTTGGAACTTTTTACTAACCAGGATAACACTATCTTTTCATATTTATGCAATTATATAGCTTAACAATGTAAGAATCTGAAAAAATGTTTTACTTTATCTTAGAAAATGGCAAATGATCATTTGATTTACTAGATTATTGTACTCATGATCTGTGTCAAGTTGCATTTGGATGGAAGTTAGAATTCAATCAAAATGCACAAAACCGTTTAACAGTTATTTAAATAAAGGTACTGAACACAGCAGAAAAATTAAGTTTATAAAAACAGGTTTTGTATTTAAAACTGATTTGTGAAACACAGAAAATATCTGTAGTTAGTGAATTGTACTATTTCTCGTTACCATGTCCCTTCAGGGTATTAGACCTACTACATCTCATCTTCTCACACCTTTATTTTTATTCAGAGATTGGAAGAGGAAAACAAGATTTTCTGCTTTTTCATCCTCCACCTTAGTTCATTCAAAGTTGGGAAATAATTATTCAGTAAACGAAGAAAGTATTTTATGCACCTGCAGAAGAGCCATCTGCTGTCAAAGCTGGTTTAGCACTTCAGTAAACTCTGATTCCAGGTGCATACTTAGCAACTTCTACCAGTTCAATGGTCTGACTTTAATACTTTGGCATCAAGCATATACTGCTTAAATATTTTTATTTAATTTAAATTGTAAAATTATAGTAAGTTTAGGCCTTAAAACTGGATACAAATTTCAACATTAAATGTTTTATTTTCCAAAAGAAAAAAGTATTTAAATTAAAAAAATGCAGTTTAATAAAATCAGTTTGTTTTTCTCATTAATTTTTAGCCCTTCGGAGAAAACCAATGTTTCTTGCACCACCCCTTGGACTTCCACCAGGTTCACAGAATAAAAAGAATTTATGGAAGTTTTTCTAGATGTCAGCAGAGTGGAGCTTACAAGCTTCTGTATATCCCATGTCTCCTGCAAGATTATTCAAAAGCCACACAGTCTTCTGTACTCTGACTGATACATCAGTTCCATAGAAAGCAAATCCTGCCTCGAAAGGGAGGACAATGAGATCAGACTCAACCATGCTGAAAGACTGGAGAACCAGGGCTGTCTCAACCAATGCAGAGCCATTATCACCAGTGCACTCTCCCTCGTCTTCTGGTTAGTTCTGAGAAGCGGGGGAAGAGGAGAACAAGTAAAGGCATACAGGAGGGCTACTGGCCACCTCAGGGAGCACCTATGCTTACTATCTTTGGATCTCTCTTTCAAGAAGGAAAGGAGGGGATCTTACAGATATAAACAGGTTTGAAAGGACACTGAAATTCCTCACTGGAAAGTGAAGCTTCTGGGTTCACACTCCACTCTGCTTGATGTAGCTGTTCTTTGCTTAGCCAGCTGGCAACCATCTTCCTCTTTGCTCCAGTATTTAGAGCTCTGAGGGACTGTAGGTTCTTTCTCCACCCAGAATGTCAAAGATGCACTTCACTGGGCAGGGATGACAACATTGTCCCACGCTGTTTATTGATGTAGGCAATCGTAGTTGTGTTGTCGCTCACCATTACCATATGACATTCGTCTATGGGGAGAGAGTGCTGAATTCATAGCAAGTTGTCCTGAGCGTCAACCTGTTTATACTTGTTTCTTCTCCTGCTCCATCCAAGTTCCCTGTATTGAATTCATGTGTGTGGACCCTTTATCTCTAGAACTTGGCAGTGGATGCAAGTCTTATTCTGTCCCTCTTAGCTCTAGGTAATCCATTCTTGAACCATGAGTACCATATTAGAAATTATTAGGCTCTAAGGAATTTGGACTCTCCTAAACTAAAAGTGTGATGATACAGGGACAGCAGAAATGACTGCAGATTTCTAGTGTGCACTCTGGCCAACTACAGCACATCCACAAGCAAGACTGACAAATGGGGAAGAATGACAGAAAGTATACTTCGTTGATTGTCACCAGCATGGACATTAAACATTTACTTCTTGAGTCTGGGATTTTTCAGAAACTTGAAATGCATAACAACCTTGCTTGGTCTCTTCTTTTTTTCCTGGGGATTCCCATTCCTCCTTGATCACATCTATCAAGACCGTATTGAGGGCAATATATGGCAGTTTTGGATCTGAGGGATAACACTTCTAAGTGCTGTAGTCATTCTTCTGACCTACCTCCTCCTCTTAGTCTTAGAAGTTTCCTCAGGAGGTAGACCTAAATTGGAAGCTGTCCTGAAGCACAAATTTGAAAAATTTTAACTGAAAGAGTTCTCCCTTCTTTTCCACTCCTGTTTCCTCTTCTGATCCTGTAGCTTGTCCCCCCTCTTGGAGGACACTGAAGGACTCCTGTACCGCAAAATCCAGATTTGTGCTTCCTTCTTAAACTTGCCCTTCCTTAGAGGAATCAGCATCAGAAGACAAACAAACAGGAAGGACACCTCTGCCTGGATTAGCTTTCCTGAGTAGTAGAATCTTTTTAGGAATGCTTTGTGTTTTTCCTGTGATGAGCTGGGGGACGACAGTGACCATAGCGATGGATCGCAGTAGTTACTTCTCATTTCCTTCTCTCTCTTTTGCCCTATTGGGTGCTTGCCATCAGATTCTGAGGTTGACAGAGAAAATAGTTGTTGGGAAAGCTCAGAGGATTCCTTAATAAGGGCAGTACTCAGATTCCCTGGACTTGATACTTCATTTGTCCTGCACTGAATCCCTTGCCTGCATGTCCAGAGAGGAAGGCTTTGACCAAGCCTACACAGAGAGGCTCACCCTGGGCGAAAAGTTGCTCTGCAAGATCTGGGTCCATGAAAATAAATCCCAGAATCTGACACTCACTACCTCTCTCAACTGAGACTGGCAGGAACTGAAAACTTCTCTATTTGGGAAATGACATCGGTCAGCCTGTAGTCAAACTTGCCTGAAAAATGATATAGCTATATCAAAAGAGTACCAAGATGACAGTAGGGTGTATATTTCCTTTTGAGCTACAAGGCCGCCTTGTTTTTTTTTTTTTTAATTTATTTAAGCAGTTTCCATGGCAGCTCCATTTACAGTCAATGCACATATGTCTACGTTACTCAGTGGTTACCAAATACCTGTCTTGCCTAGGATTGGCTTTCCACAGCCTCAGGCAAAGCTCTTCGCTTATTGTAAATCTCAGGTTGTTCAGGGGGCACACAATCTCCTACCATAGCTAACGAAATCTCTCTCAAAAAAAGGATCCCAGTCCAGAGGATCTTCCGATGTTAAATGACAGTGGGCAATATGGAGTGATCAGGCATTCATGGCTCTTGCACAACTTGTAGAGGCAATAGGTGTATGAAAGAAGTGTCTTTATTATTATTATTTTAAATAAATACTTGTCAGTTCCTTAACTAGAAATGAGTTACATTTGGGAAGTATAAGTCATAACAAATTACTTGTGGAAGAGAGCTGACCCTGCTCCCTGGAAGATAAACATGAGGAGCCTCTCTGCACTTCTTGGGCCCTTTCTTGTTCCTTTCATAAAATTATAGCAATATAGGGCTGATCTTGAGAGGTCACCCACCCCCTGCAACAATGCACAACGAACAAAACCTACAGACATCTCTCAGGGATGGTCTTCAAACTGTTCTTAAAAGCCTTCAAGGATATGGATCCCACAATCTCCCTCAAAAGCCTATTCCACAATTTAATTATCTTTACAGTTTTTTCCTAATATCTACCTAAGGGCTTGTCTACACTAGCACTTTACAACGCTGCAACTTTCTCGCTTGGGGGTGTGAAAAAACACATGCCTGAGCACTGCAAATTTCAGTGCTGTAATGTGCCAGTATAGACAGTGCACCAGCTCTGGCAGCTATGCCCCTCGTGGAGGTGCTTTTTTTAGACTACCCAAGCCACGTTAAAGCACTGCCAGTGAGGACTGGCCCTAAATCTCTCTTGCTGCAAATTAAGGGTATGGCTACACTTGACATTTCAAAGTGCTGCCGAAGTGTGAGTGTGGTCGGAGCGCCAGCGCTGGGAGAGAGCTCTCCCAGCGCTGCACATAAACCACATCCTCTACGGGTGTAGCTTGCAGCGCTGATTACACTGAGGCTTTACAGTGCTGTATCTTGCAGTGCTGTGGGGGGTGTTTTTTCACACCCCTGAGCGTGAAAGTTGCAGCGCTGTAAAGTGCCAGTGTAGCCATACCCTAGGATCATTACTTCCTGCGCCCTATCTTCAGTGGATGCGGAAAACAGGTGATCGCTGTCCTCTTTACAAAAGCCCTTAACAAATCTGAAGACTTACCGGGATCCCCTCCCCCAGTCTCTACTCTTTTTAGAACTTTTTCCCTTTGAAGGTTTTTATAATACTTAACTAGAGGAAAAGAGTCTCTGCACCTCTTACTCCCGATTTTACTGGAAAAACTAAGCTTTAGAAGTCTCCTCTGAAGGAGCAACATTATAGTCAGAATTGTAGTGCCTTTTCCTGATGTCTTACTTTTCCTTCCCAGTTTCTCAGGTTATAAAAGGAGAACAAGCATAATTAACCACTCATAGCCCAGCCAGTAAGTATTCCATAACTTTACAGGGTCTCCCCCACCCCCCAACTCCCCCCTTAGTTCTAGTACCGAAGAGAGTGGTTTCTATGCCTTAATATAATAATATCACTGAAGAGGCATTCTAAAGGGAACACTGCATCTGTTGCTGTGCTACAGAAATCAGTAACACCTGAAGTGAACATTTTTCAGATGTCCCTAAGTGGGTTCCTTGAATTTTACAGGTGTTTCCAGACCCGTTTGACAAAAGAGCCAGGGAAGCCTTAACACGGCCACACTTTTGGGCCCACTGGATCTCATAGTGAGCCTGGCTGAGTTACATCAGGGCTGTCTCAAATAAAGAATCTGAGAGACCAGTGCGGGAGGCAGTTCAAACTGGATGGATGGATTTTCAGGGCTGTGACAACTCCCAGGACAATGCCCTGATTGACAAGGTCTGGTTTCTACCTTAAAGGATCTACAAGTAGGGGCGTATGGATCTGCATACTTTCCCTGTAGGGAGACAACCACAGAAAGTAAATTTATGGACTCTTTTTAAATAGTGTTTTTGCTCTGCAGCAGACCAGGTAAAACCTTCCTGGAGTTATGGAGTTAGAACAAAAAATTGTAAGGCTCTTCAGTGTACAGTAACCCCTCATTTAACGTTGTTCCACTTAACGTTGTTTCAATGTTACGTCCCTGCTCAATTAGGGAACATGCTCGTTTAAAGTTGTGTAATGTTCCCTTATAACATCATTTGGCTGCCTGCTTGTAAGATTCTGTGGAAGAGCAGTGACTTTACAAGGGAGCATTGCACAAGTTCCGCTTCTCCGCCTTCTCTCCCTCCCTCCCAGCGCTTAGGACTTTCTGGGAGGGAACACGGAAGCCCCGCGTCTCCACTCCTTCCTCTCCCTCCCAGAAAATCCTAAATGCCGCTAAACAGCTGTTTGGCAGCACTTAGGACTTCCTGGGAGGGAGGGACAGGAGCAGAGAAGTACCATGTTTCTGATCCTCCTCCTCCCTCCCAGAAAGTCCTAAGCTTAGGACCGGGGGGGGGAAGGGCACTGTGGCAAGCTCCAGAGAGGAGATGGAGTGCGGGTGGAAAGAGGCGGGCCTGGAGCATTCCCGGCAAAATCCGAGCCTGTTCTCCAGGGAAGCTGCCGCTGGTGCTGCAAAGGTGCTTCCTAGCATCCTTGCCTACAGCGGGCTATGCCTGTGTGGGGTAAGCCAGGGGCACTTCCCAACCACAGTATTGTACTGTACAGTATACCGTATAATGCCCTTTGTCTGCCCCCCCCCCCAATTTCCTTGTAACCTAACCCCCACGTTTACATAAACAAATCCAATTGTCCCATAAGATTTAAACATTGTTTCACGAACATAACTACAACTTTAAGTGAGGAGTTACTGTATCTGATCACACCATTCCCTCTAACTTACAGCTCTAGTTCTACTTATATAATGCACGTAGGCTGACATCCCATTGGATAACAGCTCTATTGCTCTTACAGACAAGAGAAGACTTTTTTTTTTATTATTAAAGTCTGAATAAAGGCCTACCTAAAGATCTAACTTGAGTGATAACATTGTTAAAGATTCAACATTCCACCTTCAATTAAGGTGTAATCTAATATACACCTGACACACGTTCCCCCTCCCAGAAGTTCTACATCAAAATTAAGGGAAACAATTGATATTCCCAATATTTATACTGTAAATACAAGCAAAAAAAGCCTTTATATCATAGAGCAGTGAAAACACAAGCACAGTTGATAAAGCTCAATTGTTTAAATTGAGTTACAACTTTTTTAAACCTCTTTCAGCTGTGCTTATCTTAAACTGAGATACATCAGGGCAGAGTTAAGATTGAGCTTCAAGTTTAATTTTGCTCTACATGTGACTTAATTTCCTCAGCCTGAAGGCTATATTCATGCTATTTTGTGTAGATACAGATAATTTTGTTGTGTCTCACCTAGGTTATGACAGGCTGGTTATGCCATGACTTTGAGAAAAGAAGTGTTTCCTAGATTTGCAATGAGATCTGATTTAGGATTCTGATATCACAAAAAAGCTAATAGTCACCATATGTAACATGAAAGCAAACTTTTTAAAGTTTATTAGCTTTATTTTTAAAAGAGAAGCCCCACTGGTAGCAATTAAATTTGTAAAACTTATACCCAACTTCTCAGATGTGGTGCACAGTAGTTCAGTATTCAGAACAGCATGATTAAAACTGGCTCATCTGCTTCCAGTTTATAAATGGAGCTCTGCAAGTTTCAACTAAGACCAGAAATAAAAACAAACAAGTTTGCCTTCAAATGGAGATTTAGACAGGGAAAGCAAGGAAAGAGAACTGAGGCGGGAGAGAGAGCAAAGAAACTGTGGTGGCCTGCTTTAAAAAAAACCCACTATTTAAAAAAAACTAAAGAATCAGGAAAATAGACATAAGACTGAATCGGTAGGAGAAAATGAGAAAAACATGACAAGATATTAAGGTTTGCAATACAGCCATCCCCACCACCCATTTCATGACACTGCACTTCCCTGGAAAGTGTCCTGCAGCTCTTAATTTGTGTCAGATGCCCTGTGCTGTAAACCTAGAAGAATGAAGGTCCTGATCTTGTAAATACTTGTTTGTGCATAACTTTGCTTTGCTTCAGTAACAGTCGTATGGGATGATTTTTTTTTCTAGTAATGATGTATTTTGAACAAGTTTAATCACAAAATATTGAACAAATGCCATTAACATTCACTCTAAACACAACTTCAGTAGCATGTATATATCTCATCTCTTTTCACTTCAAAAAACTTTATTCTACTGAGCACTCGTTCCCCTGGACTATCTTTTCCCCACAAACAGAGCAAAATTTACTTGTTTGTTCAAGATAGAGTGGATAAGAATCAATGAAAAAAATAAATTTGGATTTTAATAAAATGCTTTTTGAAGTAAAAATCTATCTAAAAATCGTTTTAATTAAGATATCTTTGAGCTATAATGTATCTCATCATAAATAGGGATTATAAATTCTAATTTTATAGTATGAGACAATATATTCATATAATGTTTAAGGAAAAGTTTTGTAAATGAGTTGCAATAGTTCATGGATTAGGGATCCAATTTTATGGGGTTCCCAGGGCTTCTGTGTAGATTATTTAGGTTAATTTACCCAATGGGACTCAGTGCTCAGTCTAGAAAATACCATCAGAGATGCTTAGTTTTACAGTTCTCAAACTGTGGATTTGTGTCTCCAGAGATAACATGCTTGTTAACAGCAAAAATGTTTTAAAATAAATACACAGAGGTGAGAAATAACTGACCTCAACCCTATTGTCCCTCTGCAAATTTGTGTACACAGTCAATCCCTTACCTCTCTCTAAAAGTGCAAAGTTTCAAAAAGTTCAGTGAATAGAAGATTGTTGGGGGTGGAATAGATCTGGACAAGGAGAAGTCTGGAGATAAATGTGAGAAGGGAGGGACAGGCAGTAGAAACAAAAGTGAAACTGTTTGAGCAGCATATTCCAGAAGTCTTGAGGTCTTTCTGAGCATAGGCGCCGACTCCGTGGGTGCTTTGAGGCTGGAGCACCCCCAGGGAAAAATCTGCCCACCCTGCCTCTGCCCCAGCTCACCTCCATCTCCTCCCCTGAGTGCACCGTGTGCCCGCTTTTCCCCCCTAGCTCCCAGCACTTGCCACTGCAAAACAGCTGTTTCACGCAGCAAGTGCTAGGAGGGAGGGGGGAGGAAGGGGAATGCGGTGTGTGCAGGGGAGGAGGCAGGGCAGGGGGTGAGGATTTGGAGAGGGATCCAATGGGGGCGGAGACTTTGGGGAAGAGGTTAAGATGGAGGAGGGACAGGGGAGTTGGGGCATGGCTGGGGGGTTCGAGCACCCACTGGCACCCTGAGAAGTTGGCACCTATGTTTCTGAGAGTAGCCTTCATTGATTTGAGATCTATCATACTATTCTCCTACTGGAAGGGAAAACCTATAATGGCAGCAGGCCAAGAAACAACTCAGTTTGGGAATAAGAATCATTCAAGAAATATATGTTTGCTGATGATGTTTTAAAGAAAGTCACACCAGAGAACTGGAGAAAGTCACTTAAGCACTTAGATTCAGAGACTGTTGATGTGATAACTTCACTTTTAACAGCAGTAGCTTCTTCTGCTGGTGTAAAAAGAATATTTTCTTCCTTTGGACTAATTCATTCCAAATTGAGAAATTGTTTGGGACCTAAAAAGCAGGAAAGCTTGTTTTTCTTTTCCAGATTATGAACAAACAGGAAAATGATATTTAATTTTTTTAAAAATAAATTAATGTAATTTAACTATTTTAGTTCAAAACAATTTTAACAAAAACAAAGCTATTTTAAAAAACTTGAATGTTTAACTGAATTAAAAAAATTCATCTGCTTGTTTTGTTAAAAAATTATGTATGCTGTTGAAGAAAAAATCCAGGAATACATAATGTTGTTTTAGTTTAATAAAACAATTTAAATGTCTGGCTGGTGATGATCTCCTCCTAATACAGCATGACAAGAAATTCCTCCAAATATTAATGATTAACCTCTTGAACTGAATACCGTTCACCTCCCAATGACCTCAAAAATATCTGCTTCAATTACCTTTGGTAAGTGAAATAACCAAAACAATCATTCAGTTTCTGATACAGCTATAAAACTTATTTTTGAAAATTTTTCAGATAAATCACTTTAAAAATGTATAGTGTGTACCTTTTAAAAATGAAACCTACATTTGAGTTGTGAAGAATATGTATTAAGGTTATAACAACCAACAAGAACGCACTTGTACTTACAAATCCATGATTAAATCAAGTCTTCCTGACTAGTGATTTAAATCAAATTGATTTAAATCAAATCCACCCTGCAAGATACTAACAGTTTTGTGATTATCAAAACCAGATGTTTAATTCATTAAATGCAGAATCAGGATATTTTAGGTGTGCTGAAAAGCTCCTACAAAATCATATAAAAGCAGGGACTATCCCAGTATTTCAAAATTAAGTGTTTCAGGCCATTACATAGGGTTATAGCTTGTTCATTTTTGACAAAACTAATAAGATTAGAAAAAAAATTGTGTTCAAGTTCTCAATAAAACTTGCATAACAATTTTTATGTATACAGGACCTAAAATGAGATAAAAACGATAAGTGCTTTGAAAGTGAAGAGTCACTTTCAGAAGTATTTCAGTGTATAGTCTGCTGGATGAGTAAGACAGAACTCATAATGGATCTATTATTTAAGGCCAGAATCTGGGGCACAAATCTATAGTTAGGCCTGGGAGTAAGACTGGTTCAGTTTCCCAGGAGGAATGAAGCATCCGTAGCCTCCACTGAAGTCAATGGATATTCAACACTTCTGAAGAAAATTCAGACTGTGTGCTTATTTTTAGGCATCTAAAGCTAAGAGTTGTGATTTATTTTTTAAATGTCAAACACTAAACAATTCTAAATATGTGTTTCAATTTCTATAAAAATTGGAATGCATTTATCCAAAGCTCTGATCAGCCTTGCCAAATGGTAAGGGTACAAAATCAAAACTACTTCTCCTCCTATAAACTGGAAGAGAAAAAACACTCAGTTTATGCACACATCTACAAACCCTTGGCTTACCCTTTTTTCCCCCCTTAAAAGCTGGAAAAGAGAAAGGGCTTTGCAGAAGAACAAAGATTAACAAACTTGGCTTACTTCAAACCAGGAAAGGAGATGGAGAGAGAAATTCTGAAGACCTTCACAGAAAAAGACCACCTTTTGCACTGTGAGCCAATGCTGACTGCACCTGTTGCAATATGGCAGAGTGGCAGTCTCAACTAGATCCAAAGCCATGTTTACAACAGACATGTTATCCATTTTTAATTGAACCTTCTATAGAATCAGTTAAAGCACATACTGTTCAGTGAATCCACACTGTTATAGCACCACTCTAACCATATCAGGTCCAAACTTCTCCAGACATCTATACCACACTTCCAGGCATAGCTCAGTAAGCAGTGGATTCTGGGAGATTTTCAAAGATCCCTGGTGCACTGCAGTTGGCCTTGCAGAAAGAATAGGCTGTGTCTAGCCTTGGGAAGTTTTCCAAGGAATTTTTAAAAACCCCAACTGCATTATAACCAAAGAACTTGTTTCAGAGATGAAGTCAGCGGAGACTAGTTGACAGACACCTACCAATCTTTTCAGGATTCCACATATTCAAAGTAATAGAATTAAAATAATTTTGCTTTCTTCCAGAAAATCTCACAGCTCTAGTCAGCGGCCAATTCACATTAATATTTCCATTGTTCTTAACACTAGTGAGAAATTTCCCAAGAACCGTCAACATAGACCAGGCCAGTGTGCCCTGAAACAAAATTATTTTTGGAGCCAACAAAGCCACTACCTAGTTAGAAACTCACCCTGAAATTGTAGGGTAGACAGGGATTTAACACAGGAGTAGTAGAATTTTAAATTAAAAGAGTTACAGTTCCCACTCCTCATTGTGAAAGTTTCAGACCAACGAGGTCTAGTGTTACCTAAACATCAACTTACTGGCCAAGCACTGGATTATATAACAGCATTAATTGTTCATGCAATTGTATCAGACTATAATGTAGGGACACAAGTTGAGATGAATTGAGTTTCAATTTTGCTTCATACAAAAAAAATCCAATATCATCAGTTTCATCTCTTGAAACACTAAATAAACTACATATAGTAGCAAAGTTGTCTTATTCATAACTATTGCAGTTTCTACAGCTAAGACTGAAAGTTTCTATTACACCCCCTGCCTCCTTTTTCACATGCTCCGAATTCTAAACCATTCGCCTTTTGGACAGATATTTTTCCACACTTAGGCTATATCTACACTACCACAGTAAGTCGACCTAAGTTACGCTACTCCAGCTATAACAACATAGCTGGAGTTGATGTAGCTTAGGTCGACTTACTGTGGTGTCTACACTGCACTGGGTCAACAGGAGATGCTTTCCCATTAACTCCAGTACTCCTCCGGGAGCGAGAGGAGTAAGGCAAATCGACCAGAGAGTGCTCTGCCATAGATTTAGCAGGTCTTCACTAGACCTGCTAAATCAAGTCCCAGGGCATCAATCGCAGGTGCATAATCCTATGGTAGTGTAGACACGGCCTTAGTCTCTGCTTAAGTGATTTGACGGGAAGTCTGAAGAAAATGCCTGCAGTCTTTTGAGTTAACAGGAAGTGAAGAAGGGTTTGTTGTTGATGTTTTTGCATAAACTAGCCCCAGTTTTTGCTGTAGCCATGTAAAAACACAGCTGAAGTAGGAAACAATCCAAATCAGAGCTGTATAGAGCAGACTACAGTTTGTCAGCCTGAAATGAGAAGGTGGCACAACAATGCAATATTTACAGGTGTCAACTGATGTCTGGAAGTATGAACTACGCTTACTAATACTACTTACAATTAACCACATGTACCATTTAAATAGACTTGAGCATCATTCATCTATTATTTAAATCCTTGGAATGCACTGTAGTATGTTCCTTTACAACCTCCAATTAAGAAAAGTATACCATTTCTGTGAGCCAATAAAGTGGATTCTGACAGATTTAGAATTTTCCCCTAGACTACTCCATAGAAATTTGATCAATAAGCTTAAAGGTAATTTTAAAGTTTGAACTGCATCTTAATTCTGTTCCCAGCTACCCAAAAACCAGAAACTTAACATGGGTATTGCAGATTCTCCTCTCTGAAATAGAGTGTATTAATTCTCACCCTACTCTTATTCCCTACATTCCACCCAACCTTTCAATGGATCCTTTACTCTCCTCCCACTCCTGAAGTCATACCTTCTTTCATGCAACCCCCTACACTTATACCAGCCTCTCTTCCCAGGGAAGAAGTGCCAGCCCTCTCAAAGTATTATGTAACAGTGAATAAGTTACTGTCCAAACAAGATGAACTAGATTTACGGAAAACAAGTCAATGCAAACATGCCAAATAGATCCCAGCTAAACCAAGTATTCTGATATAGTTCTGCAAATATTCTTGACTAGTTAGTTCATTTGGTCAACAAAAGTGACATGAAAATGTTTTCAGGTGAAAACAAGTAGTTTAATTCCTAACATTTAAATTGGATCATCCTCCCCACATTAGTATGAAAGATTCACTGGCAACACAAGTAAAACTAGTGGGACAACTACTGTTAAGATTTGTCAATGAATGCTGCCTTTGACAAGCTGCACTTCTCATTTAAACAAAGGCAGCTGAACTGCTTTTATATTGCCAAAAAATATGAAGCAGTTTGGAAATGGTGTTTATTTACTTTCAGCATGACAATCAACTATCCCACAGACTGAACGCCATCTGACTATTTCACAAGGCATCTAGTCTACGAAGATCTCCTTCCCACACAAAAGTTACTTGACCTGTTGGATTAGTCCTCTCCTCTCAGCCACACTGCTATTATCTTTGCACAGTCAATAGTTCTCCCTTTAGCTATTCTAACCTCTCATACAATTTCTCCCTTTCACCTTCTCCTGTCATTCTCAAATTTTTCCAGTTTTCTCTTTTCAATGGCTTCTGCTCACCTTTGAAATCAAGTTCATGCTACATCTGCACATCAACTCCACTGACTGAAGACCATCTGCCATCTTCTATGAAGATTACACACCACTACATATTTTGTATTGTACAACTTATGACTTTTGTTAAGCTCGTCATATAGTACCAAACACAGCATTATATTTAGCATAATTTGCTGAACAACTGAATACATGCAAATTTTCATTCCTGTGCTGTGCAAAGTTTAGTAGATAAACTAAGCCATTGCTAGTTACAAGCCAGTTTATTTCTTCTCTAAAACTTTTTAAAAAGTCACATTTCGATGGGAAGTGAATATGCTGTTCTCTTTCTTGGGATACCAGGAAAACAAGGCTTTATGAAACATATGAAAACTGCTACATAGGAGATTAGCAGTATCAGGATGTTGGAGGTTTTCAATCCTTAAGAGATAGACTGGGTAGATATTGGAGACTACAAACAACAGAAGCCAACAGCTAAGTACACCTCTATCCCGATATAACGTGACCCAATATAACATGAATTCTAATATAAAGCGGTAGAGCAGTGCTCTGGGTGCAGGGGGGGCTGGCGCAGGACTGCGCACTCCAGCTGATCAAAGCAAGTTCAATATAACGCAGTTTCACCTATAACGTGGTAAGATTTTTTGGCTCCTGAGGACAGCGCTATATCAAAGTACAAGTGTATAATGAGAAATTCATATGATTCTCCCCTCCCACCCCCAAAAATATATAGTTTTTTTTAGTTATATATTACACAAAATTAAGACAATTTGTTAAGGAACAATGTAAGCATGCTAGAATGCAATTTTGGTGCTAGAAGACTTCTTTTGCTCTAATTTTACAACTATCCAGATATTAGAAATATTCTACTGGTCTGTAATTCTTTAAAATATCTGTGACAAACAAAATTGCAGTTCATCTGAAATTTTTCAAATGTTAAGTAAAGAAACTGAGCAGCCTAATGAATAAGAATATTTCCCTCTTTACAGATATCCTGACATTTCAGAAAAAAGTAATTAAGCATTGTGTAATTAACATTTTTAAAGCCATATTAATTCATTATATCAGTCAGCATAAACAAAGCTACGCAGTTCACTAAAATACATTCCAGTAGCCTCATACTAATGGGAATCCACAAACTGACTGCAAGATCATATTTCTTTTCAAGTCAGACCAATTTTAACTCCCCACAGATGGAATTGAACTATATATTTGTACTGAAGAAATATCTAACGGCAATCAAAGATCAAGGCCCCATTGTACTAAGCACTGTACAGACATTCAAGAAAGAGTCCCTACCACAAAGAGCTCACAGATTAGGCATAAAACTTTGATATATGATTAAAAAAAAAGGGAATACACAACAGAAATTTACCAGAAAAACCAGCTCAAGATTTCAGTATCATCTATTGCTATAATAAAATAGAGCATTTTAATCTGACAGCATACATTTGATATTTGTGAAGGGGAAATTCTGTTACAAAGCAGTCAGCATAACTGTACTCTGTAATGCATCTGATGTTGCTATAAGAACTTATTCCATTATAACAGTGCTTGATAATCACTTTATATTCTCTTCATTACTAAACTCGGTATGAATCAATTTCTGATTTTGAACCAATCACTATACTGTAAACATGGATCTTTTCGGACTGTTAGATCTTACTGACTCACAGGAATACCAGAGAGTTTTGGTGTTCTCTTACACATACCCAACCCAAATAATTCCATCATATTGCAGCATGTTAAAAAAAATACAAGTGTAAAAATCAGATTATTACTAATATTCTATAAACAAACTTTAATTCCCTGTTATTCCAGAAGTCTAAAACAGTCTGATAGTAGTAGTTTGAATAAATAAAATATCTGCCAAGAAGGAGCCACTACTTCAATACCAAAAACGAGGCCCAACTGGTTTATGCTTTTACTCCAAGCCATATCTGGTCATAGTCAGAAAAGATGCAATATTGTACACTGCCAACTGCTGTACTGATGTTACTTCACACTTCTACCATTTTCCTTCCATGTCTCTCAAAAGGTTCTCTTAACATCCCTGTGTGGCAAGTAAAATGAGAGTATTTACAAGCAGGAACCTGAGGCAGACAAAGAGATTACCTGCAAAAACACGTACTGAGGACCTGGCCACAATACACATTCATCCTGTAGAGTAGCTGGGACTAACCATATTTGAGCTATGCTACTATGTCGGACAGGCCAAACACTTCATTAACTGGAAGTCAGAACCTTATTTTAGAAGTTCTAGAAATGGAAGGCAGAAAGTCTCACTCAAATACAATCCAGGTCTCCCAACATACAGAACTGTTCCTTTACTTTCACCCAACATGTTTGTTACTTGTAATCAAAGCCAGAACTGCATTCAAGTAAAATAAGTTGTAAATTGCAGAGCAGCAGACAAGAGCAGCAGAAAGCATAATTTTATATTTCTATATTTCTCTTTACAAAATAACAAAAGATGGCACTGGAATTACTCCTCCCGCAATGGTTATGTACTTGGTGCCTAACAAATCCATTTGCCCACTCACCATTAATAAGCTGAAAGGTTTTCCTGGGAAATGTGGGGAGAAGCTAAGCCAACATCTGCAAAATTAAAGCTTTAAAAATGAAGTTTAGTCCTTCAAGAAAGTCTTCCAAATAAGAACTGTACATACACAAAGCAGTGTTGTCTTCCCAATTCTGCAACCCAACTGCTCCGGTACCTCTGCGGCTGCTCACAGCTTTGCCAAACAGCAGCTGAGTGAAATTAATATCCAGCTCTTATCACATTTATCAGTAAATCTCAATGCACTTTACAAAGGGGGTAATGAACATTATCCCTTTTTCACAGCTGGGACAGAGCAGCTAAGTGACTTGCCCATGGTCACACAGAAAGTCTGTGGCAGAGAAGGGAATTGAATGCAGGTCTCCCAAGTACAATGCTAGTGCCCTAATCACCAAACCATCTTTCCTTTACACCAGCAAAAGCACTTTTGTAACAGTATAATCATTTGCACTATAATTTTTGCCAGCACAGAAAGATTGCCAAAAAGAATCACTCATAACCGACATTACTATGGCAGCAAAAGTTTCTAGTGTAGACTTAGGCCCAAGATCCTTCTCCTTCCAGCAGTTAGTACATGGAGCTTAAAATCTGTCAAACACTAAATGTGGGCTAATGCAAAAACAACCAACGAAATAAAAAAAAAATTTTAATGGAGCGCCAAAGCAGGACTAAGGGACAGCACATGAGTAGACACTAAAGCAGCCTCACCTTTTCCAGCACTTTATGATGGCAGGGGACTAGGCTTCTCAGAGCACTGACAGTTCTCACTAGCAGCCTCCTTCACTCCACTTTACGATGATTTGTACTAAATCCTCTGACCAACTCAAGATCAGTAAGAAGCTATTACAAAGGAAGCAGTGTTCAATGATCTCCAGCCAGAACTAGGGTTGACCTAATACCAGATACAACAATGGACGGATATGTGTTAATTAGAAGATATGTCTAGAAGCCTCTGGCATACATCAGGATTGGGAGATGAACCTGTTAATATATATATTTTTTTTTAAACTAGGAAGAGGCCCCAGTTTTGCAACCCATGTTAGGCAAATGGATGTGAAAGACTTAACTCTTGTCTAACTCATCTGGGAAAGCTTCCTACTTGCACCAAGTAAGTGAATTTTTAACACCTGCACCCACAAGTCACTACTGCAAATGAAGAGCCTTTTTAACATATACATTTTGCGTCATCTGGGTATATGCAAATTTGTTCAAGAGTCAAAATTCAGCTGATCATGTTAAGAAAAGCAGGTTAGTGTAATATGCTAATTTGATGTGGATAGAAGTAGATGGTTTTTGCATCCGAACATAAGAAAAAACAATTACAGAACGGTAATTTCTTAAGTATCCATCTGACCCAGAGGTTCTCAAACCATGGAACACTTGTGGCCTAACCAGCACCCAGCTGTGACCCATGTGACATCCTCAGAGGGCCCTGCCCCAGCACAGAACCGGTGGGGGGGTGGAAAACAGAGTGGCACAGGATCGGGCCCAGAAGCATCAGCAAGAGGCCAGGGTGCTCAGCTCCTCCAACACCACAGGATCGCAAGTCCAGGATCCCTGGCTGGAGCAGGCTCCTTGGCACTAGGACCACAGCAGCAGGTGGGCAAGGCAGGATGCCTGCTGAGCTACATGCAGCCAAGGGGGGCTGGGGCGCAGCAAGGGGGTACAGCTGATGCATGGAGAACACACTGGTGGCAGTCCCTGGATGGGAGTAGATACTGGGGCACAGTCCCTGGATGGGGGGGGTGAGTGCTGGGCTGCAATCCCTGGGACTCTGCAGCCACGCTCTTTGGGTGCTCACCGCCAACAGCCACACCGCCAACAGCAGCACAGAAGGGAGGGTGGGAGTACACCATACCATGCCACCCTTATAGTAAATTAATTTTACCAGGTAACGTTTTGACTTACCTAGCTAATTTAAAATGCTCTTAGACATTTGCCAGTGTTGAAATGAAAGGCGATATATTGATTTGAACTGTATTGTCGTCACATAACAAATACTAAAAACTTTTTCTGGCGAGGGAGGGGGGACAGATGTACAGGTAAGTATATACAGTGTGTGGATGTGGCCTACATAACAGAGAGCTGCATATGCAGCCCACAATGATAAATAGGTTGAGAACCACTGATCTGACCCACATCACCTTTCATAAGCTTCATATAAAAATACATCTCTGAACAATTTAAGTTAGAAGTGTCCTACTGCATTAAAACTTAGTGGTGAGTGAGCAGTTGAATTCTACAGCCACACTATTTACTAGTACCATACTAAAACCAAAAACCCTTTAAAAGTTTATGTAGATGTAATGAAGACTACAAAGTAATATTTTGATACATGACATTATAAGGCTCCAGGCCACAGCATACATAGAATAGGATTGACAAATACTCCATTGCTACACAGTACTGCCATCTAACTTCAAATGGGTATTTATTACTTAAAAGTCTGTATGCATCATTGCAGCTGATGCTAGAGCAATAAGTGGGAATGGTAAGTTAGCACATGTGAGGTTGTAAAGCTTTCACTCACCCCTACACTCAGCATCATTGTCCTCTCTCCTAGAGGGTTTCAAAAAGTGTACAACATAGTTTGCTCAGGCTAGGGAACTCGCCTAAAAGGTAACAGACTCAGAATTTTATAATTTATCTATTATCTACAGTGCAACAGTTTCAACAGGAGAGACTGAGAAAGCCCCATGTCAGAATAGCTTATAGCCCAGTGTTTTGGACACTCTCTGAAGAGATGACAGATCTCTGTTCAAATCTTTCTTTCCCCTAAGGCAGAGTGAGAGTTGGACCAGGGGTCTCCCACAATTCAGGTGAGAATCCTAAGCACTTGGCTAGAAGTTATGAGGAAGGATTTCCTCCCCCGGCCATTTCGTGCAAGCTCTGCTATAGGGACCCAATCCAGCAGGCAAAGTATGAGTATACTTACTGGATTGGAACCCCACAGGCAAAAGAATGAATGCCCTGTGTATCACTCTGGGGCTCAGCCATTCAAATGCCTGGCATGGGGCTGCAGCACACATGCTTAGAGGCTTAAACACAGGTACCTATGGAACTTTTACAGGAAAAAAAAAATTAAGTGCTGAGCAAGTTTATGCATCTACACAATTCAGGGGTAGCTGACCACGGGTTTTGTGAATCCCAGTGGGGCCTGATTCCTGAATATAACCTTTCCTGGCATGCACCTTTCATTTTGTCAGGGTGTAAGTAACTTCTTACTTCAGTGCTTTAGCTCATCTCATCATCAGAAAAGGCTCCATGTACTCAAAAAATTCTAGTTCTGCAAAATGAAGTCTTAGAAACAGTTAGTAAAATGTAACAAACCTATTTACGTTAATTCTAATAAACTTCTGTCCTAATCTGAAAGGGGCAGTCTAGCAACACATGTAGAGGTGTAACACGCTGTTTAATTTATTTTTATAGTTAATAATTAACCTAGTAAACCAAGCTGTTAAACACAGTGGTTCTCAAACTTCTGTATTAGTGACCCCTTTCACATGGCAAGCCTCCGAGTGCGATCTCTCCTTATAAATTAAAAACATTTTTTATATTTAACACTATTCTAAATGCTGGAGCTGATGCAGGGTTTGTGGTGGAGGCTGACAGCTCGTGACCCCCACGTAATAACCTCATGACCTCGAGAAGTCATGACCCCCAGTTCAAGAACCCCTAAAAGCTTTCAGATCACTGCATTATGTAACTGAACACTTGCCTGAAACTTATGCATGAGGCTGCAATGAAATTTTTAAGTTATTTAACACATCTTTAGAGGACTGGTGTCCATAATGCAAAAGTTAAGGCAAAATACTGGCAAAGTGAAAAAATGTATAGCAAAATGCAGTCACAAGGTCACATTTTCAGCAAGATAACTTACTTCAAAACAGAGACTATAAAAATGATTTCAAACTAACAGTTTAAAACTTAAAAGGTAACTCTCCTACATGCACCTGGACATTTAGTATCAGACTTTTATAATTCATAGGACTCTTGCTCAGTAGATTACAAAGACCATAATTTATGAAAAATTAAGCCACATTTGTCATGGAAGTGAAAAAGATGGAGCTTTTGTTGTATTCATGGTTAAGGTTATGATTTAGTCACAGAGGTTGCGGAAGTCACAGAATCCATGACTTCCAGTGACCTCTGACTTCTGCCTGTGGTGGTCAGAAGCTGAGGGGTACCCCTGCCACCTCTGGAGGTGCCTGCTGCCATGGGGGAACCCCCAAGCTGCAGGCAACAGGGGTACCCCATAGCTCCCAGCTGCCACAGCGGAACCCCCAAGCTCCCAGACACTTTGGGCCCCTGAAGCTGCAGGGGTACCCTGTAGCTCCTGGCTGACAGGGGAGGTGGGGGCACCCCACAGCTCTCAGCCCCCACTAGACCCCCAGAGATGCAGGCAGCTAGGGTACCCCGCAGCTCCCAGCTGCTCCATGGGCTCCTAGCCCGTGTGCAGCAGCCCCAAGTCAGGCAGTGTGGGGACCTCCAGATCCCCATAGATTCATAGACTCTAGGACTGGAAGGGACCTTCAGAGGTCATCGAGTCCAGTCCCCTGCCCTCATGGCAGGACCAAATACTGTCTAGACCATCCCTGATAGACATTTATCTAATCTACTCTTAAATATCTCCAGAGATGGAGATTCCACAACCTTCCTAGGCAATTTATTCCAGTGGTTAACTACCCTGACAGTGTTAGCAAACTTTTTCCTAATGTCCAACCTAAATCTCCCCTGCTGCAGTTTAAGCCCATTGCTTCTCATTCTATCATTAGAGGCTAAGGTGAACAAGTTTTCTCCCTTCCCCTGATGACACCCTTTTAGATACCTGAAAACTGCTATCATGTCCCCTCTGAGTTCTCTTTTCCAAACTAAATAACCCAATTCTTTCAGCCTTCCTTTATAGGTCATGTTCTCAAAACCTTTAATCTTCGTTGCTCTTCTCTGGACCCTCTCCAATTTCTCCACATCTTTGTTGAAATGTGGTGCCCAGAACTGGACACAATACTCCAGCTGAGGCCTAACCAGCGCAGAGTAAGACGGAAGAATGACTTCTCGTGTCTTGTTTACAACACACCTGTTAATGCATCCCAGAATCACGTTTGCTTTTTTTGCAACTGTATCACACTGTTGACTCATTTTAGCTGTGGTCACTATGACCCCTAGATCTCTTTCTGCATACCCTTCCTAGACCAGTCTTTCCCATTCTGTATGTGTGAAACTGATTGTTCCTTCCAAAGTGGAGCACTTTGTATTGTCTTTATTGAACTTTATCCAGTTTACCTCAGACCATTTCTCCAATTTTGTCCAGATCATTTGAAATTTTGACCCTGTCCCCAAAGCAGTTGCAATCCCCCCAGTTTGGTGTCGTCTGCAAACTTAATAAGCGTACTTTCTATGCAACATCTAAGTCGTTAATGAAGAATATGAACAGAGCCGGTCCCAAAACAGACCCCTGCGGAACCCCACTTGTTATACTTTCCCATCAGGATTGGGAGACATTAATAACTACTTCTGAGTACGGTCAGCACGCCAGTTATGCTCCCACCCTAATAGTAGCCATCTAAATGTATGTGCCTAGTTATCGGATCAAGGATAATATGCCGCGAGACCGTAATCAAAATGCCTTACTAAAGTTCTAAGGTATACACATCCACCACTTCTCCCCTTATCCCACAAGACTCGATATCCATCAAAGAAAAGCCTATCAATTGGGTTTGACACAATTACTCTTATAAATCATGCTGGCATTCCCCTATCACACTTACACCTTCAAGTGTTTGCAGATTGTTGTTTAATTAACTTGCCCTCCATTATCTTCCCTGGCACAGAAGTTAAAAAACTAACTGGTCTGTAGTTTCTGGGGTTGTTTTTATTTCTTTTATAATGGGCAGCTATAGGCCCTTCTTTCTCAGTCTTCTGGAACTCTTCCCGTCTCCCATGACTTTCCAAAGGATAATAGCTAAGCTCAGATACCTCCTCTATTAACCCTTGAGTTTTCCAGGGGGGGATGCATTCCATCAGCCTGGTGCCTTGACAGGCCATCTAAGTTTTCTATGTGGATTTGTTTAACTTGCTCCTTTTTAATTTTATCTTCTAAACCTACCCCTCCCAATAAGCCCAATTCACATATGTTAGCACTCCCAGAGCCCTGTAGTCACTCTTGATCCGCTCAGCGTCACACCTCGCAGTATCATTTGTGCCCACATGGATGAGTAGCTTGGGGTAGTAGTCAGAAGGCCAGATAATCCTCGACAATGCCTCTGTAACATTTCGGATACGGGCCCCCGGCAGGCAGCATACCTCCCGAGATGAAATGTCAGGGCAACGGATGGGCGCCTCTGTCCCCCTCAGCAGAGAGTCTCCGACCACCACTACCCTACGTTTCCTATTTTCAGTGGTGACAGCAGACCGCCCAGCCTTAGGGGTACGAGGCTTCTCCTCCTTTACTGTAGGGGGTGATTCCTTCTCTCCCGTATCAAGAAGAGCATAACAGTTACCTATTACCACGGCGGGAAGGTTCGCAGTAGGAGTGGAGCACTGCCTGCTGCCAGAAGTAACCAGCTGCCAGTGTCCACCCTTAGCCATCTCCTCCACCAGTGGTGTGTCAGCAGTCCTGTGAACTGGGACAGCTACCTCAGCTTGTCTCCACATGGACACTGTCCAGGAATTGCTCGTGGATATGGATGCTCCTCAACCTAGCCACCTCCTCCTGTAGCTCTCCCACCTGCTGCCTGAGAGATTCCACCAGTACTTTCACATTGGATGCCACCTCACCCCCCCCAGCCTGGATATCAGTAAGTGGAAATTGCATGTTACAGTCTTTGCAAAACCACACCAGAATCTGGGTAGAAGCATCCTGCTCTGGTGCTCTGTCTGGCTACAGGTGCAGGTGGAGGAGACAGAAGCAGTGCTGCCACAGGTGTTGCTGTTCTTCCTAACCATCGTAAGCCTCCCTCTGTCAAACTCCCTCTCAAACTCCCCTGTCTGCAGCTCCCTGTCTGCTCTGCTCTGCTTTAAAGAGAAAGATTTTGGATGTAGTTTGGTTTATAGGTTTTCAAGGAACTAACGGGTCAAGGATAGGACCGACAAGGGACCCCTGCTCCCTTCCTGCTCCCCTTCCAAACTCCCTTGCGAAACTCCCTGTTAGCAGCTCCTGGTCGCAAAGCTCCCTGGTCGCTTGTGCACAGCTTTATGAAGCCCTGGCCTGAGTGAATGCCCTGCCCACTGGTTAAGGCTCAGCCAATTACCAGAGGCTTCTAGCTTTCAAACCTTCCTTTGTAGCTCCGCCTCCAACTGCCAGCTACAGCACATGGTCCTTCAAACAACCAAAAAACAAACAAACAGACTGATAAAACACAAGCTCAGCACACAGCAAGTAACCCCCAAACACAAACAAACACACACACTGCAGACAGTCACTTACCCACAGATGCTGTATTTGCTCCAGTATATTTTTAGTAGAAGTCACAGACTGGTCACGGCTTCCGTGGATTTTTCTTTTTTGCCCATCACCCGTCCATGACTTTTATTAAAAATATCGGAGACAAAATCTTAGCCTAAATCATGACACCTAATACAGTTTCTTCAAGTTAAAAAATTTAGTTCTGCTACAATTAGATCTTGAGACACCCATAACAGGTTACATATTGCAAACTCCTCAGTTAAAAAAAGTTATTCATCAAGACTTCAGTTATTTAACATTTGTACTGTGTACCAAATATCCACTTACACCTAGAACTAAACCAAACATATCCCATAACCCTATAGCTAAGTTCCCTGTAAGCTGCGCAGCCGCCTATTAAGCATCGTGCAGGTGCCCAGGGAACCCGCCCCAGCCCCAACCTGCTGCAGACAACGGACAGGCACCCCCTCCCCTAGCTCCAACCCAGCCCCAGCCCAGACCTACCATGGCCATGGGAGGGGCAACACCCCTCCCCCCCAGCTCAGCCCCGGGCCTGGTGCGGCCATAGGAGGGGCATCCCTCCCCCAGCCCAAACTGAGCCCTGGCCCAGACCTACTGCACCCCTCCAGATGGAGCCCTCACACCCCTGCACATCAACCCTCTGCCCCATTCCTGAGCTCCCTCCCACACTCCAAACCCCTGGCCCCACCCCCACCATGAGTTTTGTTACGTGCATCAATATGGAGGCGATGTGTCACACATCACCTCCATACTGGTGCACATAAAATTCATTCTGTACGTGTGTGGGAAAAATTAGAAAGAACACTGCCCTATAGACAATCTCAGTATTTTTAAATGTATTTTACTATGTCTCCTGTGCTTTTGACACCTTTCCACTCCTGCCTTCACAGCACTTTTTCTATCCTAGCTGATCAATACTGTGTTTTCATTGAATACTCTTTCCTTTCTCTCCCCCCGTCCTTAACATTAACTCCCCCCCAATACATTTACACCTCCTTCCTCCCATTCTCTTAAGCTTTCAGACCTGTGTTTTCCCTTTACGCTCTCAGTCTTACTCTCTCCCAACCACAGTTACACCCCGCCCCCTAGGATAAACGACAGTAGCTCCAGTTACCCTGTATCTGGCTTCTCTCTCCTGCAGAAAAGTGTAGCTGCATCAGGTGTTTTGCTCCCCACTCTCACCTCCTCTCTGGGAAAGGATACAGCAGTTTTCAGTCCCACTCAGGCCCCTACAGATTGCTACTAGCCCTGAGTGAGCAGGTGTTTCTAATGAACTTGATTATAACAAGTTATAGAGCTGTACTTTTGAGCTATACCTGTCGCTGAATGGCCTCCACAGGAGCAGACAGGGAAAATAGGTTGTTACTAGAAAAGTTATCAGTTGTTTATGGTTAGGGCCCTAACAAATTCACAGTCCATTTTGGTAAATTTCACAGTCATAGGATTTTAAAAATCAAAATTTTCATGATTTCAGCTATTTAAATCTGAAATTTCATGGTGTTGTAATTGCAGGAGTCCTGACCCAAAATGGAGTTGTGTGGGGATCACAAAGTTATTGTAATGGGGTTGCAGTACTGCTACCCTTACTTCTGCGCTTGGGCAGCTGTAGAGCAGTATTTGCTGGCCAGGAGTCCAACTCTGAAGGCAGAACCACGGCCAGCAGCAACACAGAAGTTGTGGTATGTAGAACCCTGCGTGGATACAAATGTGTACCCGCGGATGAAGGGCTCTCCTGGGAACTGCAGCAGCAAAAGATGGGATCACTGCTCACAGGAGCCAGACCCTGCACCGGCAACTCCTCCGGCCTGGCTGTACCACCCCCAGCCCTGCCATGCAACTGTCTGCGGCTCCTGTCTGGGCACATGTGCCACTTGCACACACTACAGCAACCAGGGACAGATGCCGATGAGAATAGTGCCCGCCCAGTGGACAGGGTCAGGGGCAGTATAGCCATGCCAATGGAGCTGCCAGTGGAGGCTGCTGGCTCCTGGGAGCAACAGCCCAACGTTCTGCTGCTTTTACTGCTATGGTTCCCAGGAGAGCCCTGTAGTTCCACAGATACTGATTTATGTTCGCAGATATCTGCGCCACACGTATAAATCTGTATCCATTCAGAGGTCTAGTGGTATGGTATTGCCACCCTTACTTCTGCGCTGCTGCCTGCAGAGCTGGGCCCTCAGTAAGCACCTGCCACTCTTTAGCAGCCCAGCTCTGAAGGCAGCAGCGCAGAAATAAGGGTATCGCAGTATGCTATTGCCACCTTTACCTCTGCGCTGCTGTAGGGGTGTGGGGGAGAGTGCTGCCTTCAGAACTGGCTGCCTTGCCAACAGCCACCACCCTCTGGCCACCCAGCTCTGAAGGTAGCGCAGAAGTAAGGATGGCAATACTGTGACCCCCACTAAAATAACCTTGAGATCCCCCCCTGCAACTCCCTTTTGGGTCAGGGCCCACAATTTGAGAAATGCTGGTCTCCCCCATGAAATCTGTGTAGTATACAATAAAAGCACACAGAAGACTAGATTTCATTGGGGGGTTGGGGAGACCAGATTTCATGGTCTGTGAACCTTTTTCATGCCTGTGAATTTGGTAGGGCCCTATTTATGGTCCTAGAGCTGTGGGGCAGGGCAGATCTGAAGCCATGCAGTTCTCCCAGCCTCTGATGCATCATACCTTTGGCTCTTGTCCCGTTGGACTAGTTTGGCACCCCTCTATAGCAGTAAAACACTAATTTCATGGTAGTATGAATATACATAATCTTTCTGATTAAGAGTAGTGTTTATGTGGCTTCTATGTCCAGCTAGTGCTTTACAGAACTATCTTTAAAAAAACAACATTTGAATTTATTGGGAAAACTTCAGTCTGCACTAATGTTACACAGAAATGCAGAAACAAAACCAAACTGATTTTCTAAAGAATAAAAACTTGACCTTCAACACAATTTGACACATTTAAAATTCCTTGTACTTTGTCTCTCACCACGTTTTCTAGTACAAGAAAATAACTTAAATTTATTGAGTAAGAGTATTTCTTTATATCATTTGTTGCAGGCCAAAGTGTCCTTAAGGTATTATTACATGAATTTAAAAAAATCCACAAATCACTCGTGATTTTTTTTAAGACATTTAGTATGTGGAGCCCTTATTAGCATCTTCTAGCAAAGAACTAGCAGTAATAACAGAACATCGATATAAAATGACATCTAACTTCTCAAAGTTTTACAAAGTGAAACATGTCCCAAGAGACTCATAACTTGGTAGCTTAATGAAAGTGATCTCCTAATAGGAGTGGGTAAGAATTATGCTCTGTGTCTGGAGAATCTTCAGGGACATCGCCTCTTGCTTAATAAGGTAGGTCTATATTCTGACGCACACAGTAAATCCCATGCAATTTGTACACTGCACTATATTTTAAGAAGTTGACGCTCTTGTTCAGAATAGCATTTGGCATTTATTGTATCTTTTAATTCACTAGGTAAACCCAAATACTTAAAATTAGACATCAGTAAGCCAAGAATTGTGTGTTGTGGCCCTTACTGAACTCTTCAACACCATACAATCTTGAACATTAGGATTTACATTGTCGAGAGGACACAGGGGGTCAAGACAAAACGGTTAAGTCCAATTTGAAAAATGTCAGTCTAATTTCGACCTGGACAGTCAAAACTGAGACAGATTTGCAGAAAGTCTAGAAACTTGTACCTTTTAGGTTTGTAATTTAACTCCCTCCTGAACTGCTTTCTTGCACAATGAAAGAGCATTCTTTCCAATAACTCACACTATGACAATGACATTTCAACTGCATAGTAAATTCTGTTCTTCCACAACTTTTGTCCTGCCTTACAACTCAGTCACATCCCTAACCTATCTGCTTCTAAAACCATTTCTGCACAAGAGTTTCAAGTCAGCATCTGTTTTCACTATGTTGGCTATCATCCTAAACCATAACAAACAGTATAACTACAGTAATTGAGATACTTATGAAACATTTAAATAGATTTTAAAGTATTTTCAACATACATTTCCCAACCTTGAAACAGTTCTGAAGCTTGCCAATTTTTAATTTAAGCATTTAACATTTAACATGAACCCACTGTTTCTCAAGTACAATCATTTAAAAAAAATTGTAGTGTAAATATGCTATGACAAAAGTCAGCTCAGAAGACTGAGCACACCTAACCCACACAAAAGATAGTTGGGGTCACCAGTTTCAGAATTTTTGGAGTGAGTGGTTTGTGTGTTGTGACAGGTACGCCCATTTCTTGCAACGTCCTTGGAAGGCCTTACTTTATTAAGTTAATCTATTATAGTGGGCTAAGATTGTATGTTACCTCTCAAGGGAGATGAGAGACCTGGAAGTTCAAAAGACTACACAGAAAATGTGCCAGACAAGTATGGACTTTCTGGGTAATCACTACAGAGACACTAATGCAAACTACCCAACTCCGGTTATACAAAACCCCAGTCTTTTAAAGTTACTCCCCCAAGGAGAGGACATAAGAACAGCCAAATTGGGCAGAGCAATAGTTCATCTAGCCCAGGATCCTATTTTCCAACAAAAAGAAGAGGAGTACTTGTGGCACCTTAGAGACTAACAAATTTATTTGAGCATAAGTTTCGTGGGCTACAGCCCTCTTCTTTGGAAGCACAGAATGGAACATATATTGAGGAGATATATATACACATACAGAGAGCATGAAAAAGTGGGAGTTGTCTTACTAACTCTGAGAGGCCAATTAAGTAAGAGAAAAAAAATTTTTGACATGACAATCAAGATAGCCCAGTACAGACAGTTTGATAATGTGAAAGTAGAATTAATTATATTGTAAAAATAAGAATGGATTAAAGAAATGTTGTATGTACCTTTAAGCAGAAATAAGAAATGTTGAAATACAGGTGCCAGGAAAAGAAACATTAGGCATAAACAAGGGTGCTAATGGCGAAACATTAACAGAAGATCGGTAATAGTTAGTAAGGAAATAAGATATGCATGGCTAGCCCAGGTAAACTTATCAGATTCTGCTTCCTTTGTTATCTTGCTAAATGCTCCCCCCTTTTATCTGTATAAATAAGATAGTTTGTGTCTTGTATGGTGCTCACATTATCTGGGTGTATTAGCAGAGCGCTGTGCTAATAAAACAGAGTGGTCTGACAAACTGTGAGTCCTCACACTTCTTATTGTCAAAGTTAGACTCAGAATACTTACAAGGGGAGATAGATTCAATGTTTGTAAAGGTTCAGCCATTCTCAGTCCCTATTCAAGCCTAAGTTGATTGTATCTAGTTTGCATATCAATTCCAGCTCAGCAGTTTCTCGTTGGAGTCTGTTTTTGAAGCTTTTCTGTTGCAAAATTGCCACCCGCAGGTCATTAAATGACCAGACAGGTTAAAGTGTTCTCCTACTGGTTTTTGAGTGTTATGATTCCTGATGTCAGATTTGTGTCCATTAATTCTTTTGCATAGAGACTGTCTGGTTTGGCCAATGTACCTGGCAGAAGGGCACTACTGGCACACGATGGCATATCTCACATTGGTAGATGTGCAGGTGAATGAGCCCCTGATGGTATGGCTGATGTGATTAGGTCCTATGATGATGTCACTTGAATAGACATGTGGACAGAGTTGGCATCGGGCTTTGTCTTCCAACAGCGGCCAATGCCAACTGCTTAGAGGGAATGAACAAAACAGGGCAATCATCAAATGATCCATTCCCTTTTCTCTAATCCCAGCATCTGTCAGTCAAGAGGCTGAGGAACATCTAAAGCATAGGGTTGTGTCCCTGACTACGTTAGGTCCATCAGTGGCTACTGGCCATTCTCCATGAACTTATCGAATTCTTTTTTGAACCCAGTTATAATGTTGGCCTTCACAACATCTCCTGGCAATATGTTCCACAGGTTGACTCTGCATTGTGTTAAGTCCTTTTGTTTGTTTTAAACCTGTTGCCTATTAATTTCATTGGGTAACCCTCTCTGTTGATTAGCTGTTACAGAAGGTCAAGATCAAAGGCCTGAGCTGTATAAAGAAATGGGTGATCTTCCCAGTGTTTGTTTTCGTTCTGAATTTAAGGCAGATAAACTTGTAACCACAGGGAAAACCCAGTTGTGGGTTCTGAAGGTGCACTTCAGTCTCCTTTTCTCTTCTTGTGGTACATAATAGCCTAGTCTCCAGTAGACTGTAATACATTTCAGTTGTTGGGTTTAGTGTGCAGGTGCCAGATCGTGCTGGTGTCTTTTGATATACAGGAAATCAGACTAGATGATCTAATGGTCCCTACTGGCTTTAAACTAAATGACTGAAGTCTAAAACCTACCAGAGCTCTAGGTCAAAGTTGGGGGTTACCTCTGGTAAGTTTTCTAACATGCATGTAGGTTCTTTTATTGATTTCACATGTTTTCTCTAATTAATTTACCTTAGGAATAAATGTGCTAACTTAGAAGAAGCTGTGGAGTAACACATAACTGTGGGCAATACATTGGTCATAGTCTTTAGAGAGAAAGCAAAGCAAAGACTGTTTAGGCAGTCCAACTTGCGGGGAATCACAGTGTAAATCAGGGAGCCGTACAGCCTTAAAAACTCGCATCAGAAGGGAATGAGATGCAGAGCTCTACCCAGGAGAGGTGATGGCTGAGAGCTGGAAATCCTTATGCATGGTTCACCAACAGCAAGCACCCAGAAGAGGAAAAACTGGTGCATTTCCCCTGAAACTGTGGCATGTTTGGATGGTAGGGCTTAGGCTATAGCACTCTCTTCAACATTTCCCACTGTCTAGTTTAGGCTTCTGACCACTCAGCTTCCTGGCTTTTGTGAATCTTTTTCTTAAGCATCTTATTCTCCCCATTATTGTATAGGGAGCCTAACTCAGGACTGAGGATTCCACTGAGCAGCAGGGTTAGGTGATGTAATGCTTAAGTCTAGCCTTTAAGGCCTAGCTAAATTCAGTTATAACTTGGTAATATGTACAAAGCCAGGAGAGTTCTTCTATGATTAGATCATATAGGGCATTAATTTCATTCACCTCTGACCTTGTAAACATGAATCGAACAACATCTTTATCAAAGAATGCCCTGTGGTCCACAAACAATATGTATCTTATGGCAAGTCTCAGTTACCTGGTCTATACCTGAAAAATTATATCTTGCTTAGTCTTCCCATGGTCACCATAAAGGTACAGAGGAACTTGCCAATCCAATCAGAACCCATCCACTATTTAACCCTTTGCCACACTACCATAGCAACCACTGAAAGGTCATTAACTACTGCAGCAGCTAAGTTCACAAGTATGGACCTCTAAGAGAAGGGTCATCACCTTTCAGACAGAAATTTATTCTGAAGATGGAAACATACAACTCAGAGCACTCCCAAGTGAGCCTCAGATAGCACTCCTCACCCAAAGAGGGGATCAGTCTCAAAACAACTCTAGACTTCACCTCCAGAAAAGCTTTCATCTTAACAGGAGATTGCTATACATAACTAGCCTCACCGAGTCCAGAAGCTGAGGTGAAAACAAAAGACACAGGAACATCCTAGCACTCCCAAGAATACTTAACTAGCCAAGTATTTCATTAAAATGGCCACACCTCATTGCATCACAACCCTAAGTTCTCCTTACCAAAATACAGTTTCACTCCACTGCCCTTTGGATCTAACTTTAAGACAAGGTTAGAATCTACTAACAGGTTTTTTTGAGCTTTGGATTGTTGTAACAGGACAGAAAATACTGCATAAAAGCCTCATTATGTCAAATAGCTAGCATATAACTCATCTGCTCTTCTAAAGTTTCCAGTATTTCATTCTTTCCTGCTACCTTCCTCAAGTTCACTTCTAAACATATTCTGACAGAAAAAGTTTGTAAGAACCTACTTATTTGCTATGAAAAGCCTCCAAGGCAGTTTGAAGGATTTTTTTCCCCAAACTGAAAATCTCTCTCAGCATTCCAAGCTTTTACATCATCTTAGACACTGGACCCAACTCCTGATTCTACCGTCAAGAAATCAGGTTAAAAAAGCATCACAGTGTCACAAGGAATACCAATTCTTACATAAGATTCATCTCTAAAGCAACACAAACAATTCAGTGGCCTGGGTAAAGAGACTTACAAACTAATTCACAAAACAGAAATGGCAGACAAAGCTGATTTGGGATGTGGAAGCAGCCAGACAAAGAAAAGGAATAAATACCCTTTAGAGTTGTGATTTGGAGTCATATTCAGATTGGGATTTCAAAACATTTAAAATATTTCCAAGTTCTTCCACAGCTGAATTAAGTATAGTACATACTAAAAGTTCATAACCTGCAGAAGTTCCCAGTGCAGACAGTTGTCACAGTTTCATAGTAATTGCACCTGTATTCCCCCTCCTTGGTCACTCAAGGGCACGCATTCAAAGTTTCCGGCTCCCAGCCATCACTTCTCTTAGGTGGAGACCTGCATCTCTCCCTCAAGACCAGAATTTTAAGGCTGCATGACTCCATGCTTTACACTGTGATATCCCCAGCAAGCTAGTCACGTAATGGTCAGCACCTGTGCTTTGCTTTCCCTTCCCTCTGAGGGCTATAAACAGTGTATTTGCAGCAGTTACAAGTTATCACACAGCTCTTTCTAAGCAAGCATCTTTATTCTTAAGGCAAAACCATTACAGAGAAAACATTAAAATCACTAAGAGTGACTATATGCACACTAAAAGCTTACCAGAAGTCATCCAGTCTTATGGGGCTCTGATAGGACAAAATCTTTTCAACTCTTCTGCAAAAGTTGAGGCTCTAGGACAGAAGGTCCTAGCCATTTGTTGGCTCAGAAAGGCAGCCTTGAGTCAGTTTACATGTAACCTTTCAAAGCCAAAAATATTTTGTTTTCCTCATGCGTGGAAACACACATTGAACCAGTTTATATGTACCTTTGCAGGGAGTGGTACTTCTTTGGAGGTGTTTAAGGTGATAACTCATATTGTAATCACAGTTTTAGTTCCTGAAGGAGTTGTGGAACCATCTCCCATGGGGTAGAGCAGTCACACATATGCTTGGCCCACAATAATATATGAACTTATTACGATATGTTCCCCCAAAGATATTGTGTGCCGCTGCAATATCTGTTTACGTTGCTAGCTCTTTCATGGTTAAATAAAGCATGGTACATACTAAATAAAAGTTCTTTACCTGCAAAAGTTCCTACTGCAGGTAGTTACCTAAAACTGAGGAATAAGACCCTGCTTTTTCTTAAGATAATGGCAATTCCTTCTCTAACTTCAACAGGAACAGAACCTAATGTAACAAGACTTTTTAAAGACTGCTTTAACAGGCAGGAAGAGGTAATAAAATTAACAATTTCTTTTTAACTTAAGTTATACTGCAGCTTTAAAATACAAACCTGCATTTGCTGTAGTTAACATTTTAAAGTACTTGAACTATAATCACTGGTCTAATCTAGCTAAATTGATCAGGAGAAAAAGTTTAAGTCAGGCTTACATAACACAAGCCAAACTACACACAAACAAAACCAAGCCTTGCTTCCAAGTGTAAATTCAGAGTAACACTGTTCACTAGCAGAAGCTAGACTACAGTTCAACTTGCTAAAACTGAGTTAAAGGTGTTTTCCTGGCACAGACGTAAGCTAAGTAGCCAACTTTAATCAGTCCTAGCTAGCATTGGCTAAACGTTCTTTAGTCTAGAGACAACTTTAGAAGCATGCTGTATGTGAAGTTTACAACAGTTTATATTTATTCATTTTAAGAGTGTTCTACACTTCTAGTTTAATCTATCATTGAGCTCTCCTCTCACTTATCTTATACACCAGAGCAAGAAACAGTAGCAAGTTTTATAACAAATGGCATTTTTCTTTATGAAAATTATGTTAAACATTCTGACAGCTGCAACTGTCAGCTGCAATCTTCCCTATGCTAGTGCCAATTTTCTACACAAAGAGAGCCAAAACCACAGGCCCCAATCTGCAGAATCACAGACCATAATGATTTCAAGCTCATCAATATTTTTAGATACATTTGGAATATTGTATTCATTATGAATGTATGGCAGATCAACTTCTCTAGTCTCTCATCTATAATATTTTCTTTAATTTGGATACGTTTAATATATTTCAGCTGTTATTTTAAGGCTTTTTAAACTGAAGTTAGTAATTATGGTATTAAAAGCATCTGTTCTGAAGGTCAATGATAAGATTGGATTGCTTTGTTTTGACCAACACAAATTATATTCTAAACTTGAGTATATTTTACTGTATTATTTGAAGTAAGAATAGTATATTCAGAACATTTATAATATGTCTCAAAACCCAAAACAAACATCCAGCAGGTAGGTACAGTAGAATTTTCAATTGCTGCTACACCCACAAAGACAGAGTTAAATACTGTTTTACCGAAGATATTGGAAAAGCTATTAGGAGATTGCATATAAGACTTACAAGTTGTAAGTTGCCACTTAAAAATTCCTCAGTTTCCTATTTTCATGGCATATTTTCAGCCTCTAGATTTTTCTTTACTTTAAGTGTGATAACGAATGACTAAAACAGATTGGTAAGAGTCACACGTCTTGTAACTGGGCTGCATTAAGAGCTGCTCTAAATAAAACAATTGCAGAAGTTTGCAATTATTCAGTACTGAAAACTAAATCAAAGACGACAGACTCCTAGCAGTTACAAGGGTTGGAAGATGGACAGATTTTAACCGTATGAATCATCATCCACACTGACTCTTATGTAGAAAAGACTACTATGGATTATAAAATTGAAGTATTAAAAATATTATTTAACATGAGTAGGCAGATAACTGTTTAAGAACACCAATCACTCCAAGTCCTTAAATACCAAATATTTAAATTTAATTCACAATTACTTAAAATACCCCCAAATTATCAAGACTCATCACATGATTAAGTTAAATTATGTAAATATCAATTCAGATGTGTGTATGAAACAAACACATACAATTAGCCAACACAAGTTGGGTCTGTTCAGTTGCTAGTCATTACCAACCGATCCTTAGTAGGTTTAACTCTCCTCAGCAATTAGCTAGTGCTGACATTTTACATGAATTATCAAGCAAGAGAAAGAGTGGTTTGGACATTCATTCATCTGGAACTGTATAAACCCAGGTCCAATTCCGTGCTATGCTACAAACTTCCCATGTGACCTTGGGCAGGTCAGTAAGTTTCTCTGTGCTTCAGATCCTATTTGTAAAGTGGGAATAACAACTCTTCTCTACCTCTCAAGGTTGTCAGAGAATATATACATTAACTATTGTAAGGTGCTCACATACTGTAGTAATTGGGAGGGGGGTTCATGTGTACCCAAGATAAACAGATAATATCTCAATAAAACTTTGAGATTGGTTATGCCTATGTTTACATACATTAAAAGTGACACCTGTTCACTTGGTGATGCAAATTATCAGAATGCCTCCCTAAACACCAGGAAGTAAGGCACCAAGTAGCACCAAAAAGTCAAAACAGCAATTACATATATTTATGTAGGTACAATTTGCCCATTAATATAGTATAATAGCCATTTAATGCACAAGCTATTAAACCTGCACCACCAAATATTCACAGGTTGGGAGCCTTATTTTGCATCAGTACTTCTCTCATGACAAAAGCTTTTGCTGTTATAATTAGAAATGTAAAGTCTCAGTCTTTAGAGGATTCAGCTCACTATACTGGACACATCTGGAGACAGTCCTGGGGTTAGTTCACACTTTATAACATTAGACCTCTAATTTTTCACTCTAGGTGTGAAAAATTTTCTCATGACCCAAATAAAGTTAAAACTCCACCCTGTCAGAGATTTGGCAGCCTTATGCTAACACCAAACACTCCTCAGAGGGAGTCACATAATCTTCAGCCTGTAACAGCAGGTGAGACAGGCCCAGAGTTACTATACCATTACCAAACCTGCCCAAACTAGCCAAAGAAAAGGCTGCATAGGAACACACTTTAGCTGCTGGTGATGACTCTCTGGGTTGTTCAATTTAATTAGTTTTTAAATGTAGCTTTATAGATGTATGACTGGGATTACAGGACAGAGTTGCCCACCACAGCAGGGGATTAGACTCTACAACCCAAGAAGTCACTTCTAGTCCTATGCCCTTTAGGTAGTCCCGCAACACTGGTCCTCCTCCCTCTCAGGGCTCTCCCCATCACACCTCTACCTCAGGCTTGGAGTCTCCCTCCACACGGTCCGACACCACGCAAGCCCCTTGGCTATGTAAACAGGTACAGTTCCCGGCCACAGGGCGCCTCCACCTAGGAGGGCTCCCACCTCCACCCTTCGCCTAGAGGGATCCCGCCCCCCTAAAGAGTGGTGAGCTTAGTGGGGCAAAGCCCACTCCCCCGGCCTGGCCTCCGGCTCCCCGGCCTTCACAGGAAGGGCTCCCGGCCCACACTGAAGCCAAGCAGCTCGCCCCTGGCACGCCCCTCGTGCTCCGAGCAGATCGGGGCCCTGGCCTCTCCCGCCCCCCGGCTGCCCCGGTACCTTGCGGACCCCCTTGTAGATGTAGAAGTAGAGCTCCCGGCCCACATTGAAGCAGAGCCGGTCGCCGTTGCCGCTCTGGTCGTTGACGTTGACGAAGGAGACACGGACTGGGTTGGAGCCCTGCGAGTTGAAGGGCACCCGGTTGGGCCGGCTGTACTCCGAGTGGCTCAGCAGCTTGTACAGCCCCTCCCGGGTGGTGAACTGGGTCTTAATCTCGTTCATCTCCTTCCCTCCTCCCTCCGCCGCCATCTTGGAAAGGAGCATTCATCCTGCCCCAGTGCCCGGATGTGCCCCCACTGCGCAGCCGCCGCCGCCGCCGCCGCCGCCGCTCGCTCTCTCTACCCGAGAGCGGCCGCAAAGGCGATAAGGGGGAGGAGCTGGCTCGCCTGTTTACTGCGGTCTGCGCATGTGCTTACTTGTCTGACATCTGGGCGGCCCCTGGTGGGGAAGAGGCAGGGACAGGGGCGGCTTTCGGGCAAGCGAGGGGTGGTGCTGCTCAGGGGGTACAGCGGGGCTCGCGCACCCAGTGCTTTTATAAGGGCTGGTCGTCAGCGCAGCAGGCGGGTGCCAGACCTCTGGAGAGGGGGGCCAGCAGCACAGTGTCTTAAGGGGAGGGGGTGCTGCGGGGAGACAGGTGTTCAAAGCCAACGGGAAAGGGGTGGGTAGTGCTTAATGCCGCGGGTTTGGGACTCTAAAGGGTGAGGGGAAGGGCGATTTTATTGTTCAGGGCAGGGTTTTTAACAGCATCCTTGCGGCACTAGGTTGGCAGTGTCATTCCCCCAGGTAACTTGTTATCACCATGCACAGTTTTCGTTCCCACCTCAGAAAATTGTCAGCTGTGAGAGTCAGGAGGACTCTTGGGACCCTTGTCTGTGACCATGGACAATTACTTCGTCTCTCTGAGCCTAAATTCACCTGCTGACTGTAATCGTTCTCACCTACCTTAGAGGGGTGATGTTAGGCATAATTATTTATCAGATAAATTTACACCTTATCAATAGGCATCTAATCAAATAACAAGCAAAGGGATTCTCATTTGCCCTACAGCCCTCTGTTGCCACTCCAGCAGCATATATAAAGGTGCCTTAAACTGGGTAGGAGTGGCCCTTGGGTTAAGTTCACAGCCAGCACAGGACAGGATGAAGTGGTTCTGTGCCACCTTCTCTCCCAGTCCTGGTTCATCTCTGCACATCGTGGATTCTGAAGCTACCTGGGTCTAGTTTCTGGCATAAATTAGAGCACTGCCAGATGGTTTTAATATTCACTTTTGCAACAGCCCTAAATAGCTGGGCCACAGTATGCTCCAGTCATGCCTCCTCCCACAACTGACACTCCCTCTCTTGATCCTGAATACGCACCTATGCCATGCTCTGCAAAGAAGGGCAGTGTAGGGCTGTTCCACTGGCCCTATGCCACTGGGGTAAACCCCCTTATGCTGAGGGAATCCTCAAGTGTCTGGTTTTGCCAGCTTCATGGCTCCTCTCTGCTGGCAAACCCCAGATTCAGAGCATGAGATCACAAAGGTGCAGGAATGCTAAGTGCACAGATAAAGGAACTGAGAATCAAGGCCAAAAATTCCAAATAGAAAAACCACCAGTCTAAATATACAATGAACCCAAACTGATGCATCAAATGCTTTGAGATCCTCAAATGAAAGGCACTGTAGAAGGTTATAGGATTATTATTTAAGTTCCATGATAAACTCCAACACTTATAACAAACAATGAGATTATTTTTGTGAATTAGAGGATATCTTTATGAAAACATTCCCAATGAATTATAAAATTTTGTAGAATCTTAAAAATGGAAAGTGGGTTGGTTGATAATATATTGCTAAAGCAGCATCCTTTTTCACAGTTCTGCTGCACTAGTGCTCCCAGTGCTATCACAGTATCTGAATTACTCCTCTCATCACCCTTTTTTGATCATAGTATTGTGCTGATCTTGCCCCTACATGTTAGTTCTGCTTGGAGGGTAGGTTTAAAAATAACACTTGTGAAGGTATAAGTGATTAATATAACATCTTCTTATATGGTACATAGGGAGAGCAATTTAACATTTCACACAATTTGTTTGATAAGAAAACTATTCTTTTAAACTTTCAAAGATTTGTTTAGTTGACTTTTATTGGTAGGTTACAGAAGTAAGTTACAACTGAAACCTGCCAAAATAAAACAAAAAAATCTTAAAAGAAGTGTTTCTCTAGGAACCATTTTACAAAATGGTCTTAACTGGACTCAGATTCCCCAATTCTCTACATAAAATGTTGGTGCTGGGTCCTCCATTCTGGTATAGCCAACATGAAGTGACTTAACTATCCCTGAATGGCTGAGTCATTACACTACTTGAATCTATTTCCTTATGATAACTATCCTTACACTTCTTATCGACTGTCTGTAATTGACCATCTTGATTATCACTACAAAAGTTTTTTTCCTGCTGATAACAGGTCATCTTAATTAATTAGCCTCTTAGAGCTGGTATGGCATCTTCTCTGTATGTATATATATACTCTTCTTATATGTTCCATTCTATGCATCTGATGAAGTGGGCTGTAGCCCACGAAAGTTTATGCTCAAATAAATTTGTTAGTCTCTAAGGTGCCACAAGTACCCCTGTTCTTTAAACTATCCCTGTAGTTAACCAGTAGCATCTCACAGAAGAGAGTGTCCATGTGTGTGCTTGGAACACTCCAGTTGTGCATGCACTTAGTACACTTCTATCCTGTTATAATGCCACCTGATATAACACAAATTAGGATATAAGGTAGTAAAGCAGCGTCCCGGGGAGACAGGGCTGCTCACTCCAGCGGATCAAATAATATTCTATAAAACAGTTTCACCTATAACACGATAAGATTTTTGGCTCCTGAGGACAGCATTATATCGAGGTAGAGGTGTACTATACGCCACAGTGCTGTTCTGCACAGGCATGTGATATTCTTCCTCCCAAGCCTCCATCTTTCTAGGGCTGAGTGTTGGTATCACAGAATTACCATGATTCACTTCCTAATGTTTATCAGTGATTTGAGTTAAGTACCAGCTGATGTACAGTTTTGCAGACAATTAATTTGTATTGCATTTAAAATAGGGCTGTCGATTAATTGCAGTTAACTCACACGATTAACTCAAAAAAATTAATCTCAATTAAAAAAATTAATCATGATTAATTGGAGTTTTAATCACACTGTTAAATAATAGAATACCACTTGAAATTTATTAAATATTTTGCATGTTTTTCTACATTTTAACATACATTGTATTCTGTGTTGTAATTGAAATCAAAGTGTATATTATTTTTTATTACAAATATTAGCACTGTAAAAACTATAAACAAAAGAAATAGTATTTTTCAATTCACCTCATACAGGTACTGTAGTGCAATCTCTTTGTCGTGAAAGGTAGATTTTTGGTGTGACATAACTGTACTCAAAAACAAAACAATGTAAAACTTCAGAGCCTACAAATCCACGCAGTCCTACTTCTTGTTCAGCCAATCCCTAAGACAAACAAGTTTGTTTACATTTACAGAAGAGAATGCTGCCCTCTTATTATTTACAATGTCACCAGAAAGTGAGAATAGGCATTTGCATGACCAGCGGACCTCCCACAGAAACGCCACTGAAGGCTGCCTGACTGCTGTGCTTGGGGCAGCAAAAACCATAGAGCTGTCCCTGTGTGCCAGATACGCTAAAAATTCGTATATCCCTTCATGCTTTGGCCACCATTCCAGAGAACATGCTTCCATGCTGATGACGCTTGTTTAAAAAATGTGTTAATTAAATTTGTGACTGAACTCTTTGGGGGAAAATTGTATGTCCACTGCTCTGTTTTACCTGCATTCTGCCATATGTTTCTTGTTATAGCAATCTCGGATGATGACCCAGCACATGTTGTTTATTTTAAGAACACTTTCACTGCAGATTTGACAAAACGCAAAGAAGGTACCAATGTGAGATTTCTAAACATAGCTACAGCACTCGAGTCAAGGTTTAAGAATCTGAAGTGCCTTCCAAAATCTGAGAGGGGCGAGGTCTGGAGCATACTTTCAGAAGTCTTAAAAGAGCAACTTTCTGATGCAGAAACTGCAGAACCCAAATCACCAAAAAAGAAAATCAACCTTCTGCTGGTGACATTTGACACAGATCATGAAAATGAATATGCATCGGTCCACACTGCTTTGGATTATTATTGAGCAGAACCTGTCATCAGCATGGACGCATGTCCCCTGGAATGGTAGTTGAAGCATGAAGGGACATATGAATCTTTAGCACATCTGACACATAAATATCTTGCGATGGTGACTACAACAGTGTCATGCAAATACCTGTTCTCACTTTCCAGTGACATTGTAAACAAGAAGTGGGCAGGATTATCTCCTGCAAATGTAAACAAACTTGTTTGTGTGAGCAATTGGCTCAACATGAAATAGGACTGAGTGGACTTGAGGGCTCTAAAATTTTACATTGTTTTATTTTTGAATGCAGGGGTATTTTTGTACATAATTTTATCTTTGTAAGTTTAACTTTCATGATACAGAGATTGCACTACAGTACTTGTATTAGGTCAGTGGTTCTCAAACCTTTGTACTAGTGACCCCCTTAACATAGCAAGCCTCTGAGTGTGACCCTCCTTATAAATTAAAAACACTTTTTAATATATTTTAACACTATTATAAATGCTGGATGCAAAGTGGGGCTTGGGGTTCAGGCTGACTGCTCATGACCCACATTTAATAACCTCGTGACCTCCTAAGGGGTTCCAACCCCCATTTTGAGAACCCCTGTATTAGGTGAATTGAAAAATACCATTTCTTTTGTTTTTTACAGTGCAAATATTTGTAATAAAAATAAAGTGAGCACTGTACAGTTTGTATTCTGTGTTGTAATTGAAATCAATATATTTGAAAATGTAGAAAACATCCAAAAATATTTAAATAAATGTTATTCAATTATTAACAGTACGATTAATTGCAATTAATTTTTTAATCGCTTGACAGCCCAATTTTAAACAAATAGCTATATCCATTAAAAATCAAATCATATGCCATGCGTATAGTAGATTTCAAACATTCCTGACTGATACTAACACCTTTTCAGCTCCACCAGTGGTAGCAATTGTGGTATCCCTTAGTGAAGATGTTGCAAAATGTAGTTAGTGTTAATAAATATGACCCCAAGGCAGTGATACTCAGACTGAGGCTCTTAAGCCACAAATGGCTCTTCAATGTCTCCTTGTCAATACCTGACCCAGGCATAGCTGTGCTACCCAGCGGACCAAATTTGGTGATGAATTCTGGTCTCATGCCATCTAAGGAATGTTGTGCATATGCTAAGAAGAATGTGTCTTCTGCAGCTCTTTGCAGTTCATGCTATTAAAACACTGAGGAGAGCCCAAGGCCTCGTGGCCTCTCACTGGATAAACCCGAAGATGAGGGGCCCCCTGAGGCGGGCTATGACCAGATAAGTAGCACTCCCTGCCCTAATTCTGCTGCCTCCATGACCTACCCCCCGCAGTTGCCCTAGCCTCCCAATTTTTCCCCTATGTCATAAACCCTCTGTTCTAATCTTTCTGCCTCTGAATTTCCTCCTGTGTCTTAGACCATCTGACTCCTGCCTCCCCATTTTTCTTACAACTCATCTGGCCTCTGGGGTCTGCCCCTTTCCCCAATTGTCCCACCACCCAGGGTCCTGCCCCTCCATGTTCTGCCCTCCACCCTATGTGTTCCCATAGTCCTGTTGCCCCATGCCATTGGCCCCCTTCTCTAGCATCCTGCCTCATCTGTACCCATGTCCTATTCCCCCCACACCATCTGCCCCCATGATCAGTTCCCTGCATCCTGTTTTCCTAGCCCCTGTATCTGCCCCCTCCCCATGTCCTAGTCAACCTCATTTGTCTCCCACTGTATCCTAAACCCCACTTCACCTGTCCCTTGTGTCCTGATCTCCTCTTGTGTCCAGGCCCCCATCCCCACCCTGTGTTCAGATTCCAGTCTTTCTGTATTATCCCCTCATTGTTCAACCCATGCATTTCTTGGCCCTCCCTCACCCCCAGCCTCATGTTGGGCCCCAGGCTCCAGCTTGGGGCAGTTCTCTCTGCAGCTTAAGGGGCCCCTCAGATCGACAGAGGGGTTTCTTTCCTCAGGATGGAGTGGGGCAGAGACCAACTGGTGCAGAGGACAGATGGCGCTCCATGCTGTGAGTCCCAGCACATGGTGCTCTTAGGGATAAATCCCTAATGTGGGGCTCGGCAGGGCTGCTGACTCTTTGGGGTGGCGAACCCCAGTGGGATATTTCAGGGAAGCCAGTTCATGGAGGAGCACACTGCTATATTTGCCACTCTGTCATCCTGAAAGCGGAACTGACTGGGGCAAAGGAGTCAGGAAGCTGCAGGTGTTTTGCAAAGCCGGTTTAGTATTATGGACTAAAACCAGTTAAGAGAGAGGCTAGAATAGGAAGAGACAGGATTACCTATGTACTATATGAAGACGGGAAACCATACACACTTGAACAACCATATAAAGATAAATTAGTTTTTAAAACTGCGAATTAGATCTTAATTTCAAGAGAGAAAAAGGCATCATAACTAGAGATAAGAAGAGACTTGCATGCTTCTCACTTTGTCAGTTTTTATTTAAATATAATGTTTCACGGAGAAAAAATGAAAAAAACAACAACTGAGATTAAAGAGGCTTACCATAGTTTAAAGAATTGCTCACATGGCTGCTGACACAGATAGGAGGACAGAAATACAAACATTAGCTTCAGAGGAGCTGTGGGAAGTTAAGCAGGCTCGGGTGGACAAAATAAAAAACTTTTGCATGGCAATTTTGTTGTATAGTTATGAATTTAACTAATATAGATCTATCCAAACAAGAACTTGCTGTAATGTTTCACCAGAAAAAGATTTTTAAACAGAAATACATCATTAAAATTGTGAAGAAACTGATGCCTTATGCTTTTGTGCAGTAGAATTATTTTTATACCTCAGAATTTCTTTATTTACTGTTTTAGCTCCATCTAGTGAATTTTTATTGCATTGCAAACTAGGAAGGCTTCATATTGAATTATTTTGTTTAGCTTCTTTACTTTTAAGAGGCAGTTGCACACAAGAGACAGCAACCTAGATTCTTCTCTGTGCCCACAATAGCAACAGGGCAAGTACTGAAGGTAGGTGTTTTCTATCCATTTATAGTGCCCCTCCATTACCATAGTAGTTGAGTATCTCATAATCTCTAATGTACTGTATTTATCTTGCAAAGTGTGGAGTACTAATATCCACAGAGAGAATAAGTAATTTGCCCATAGTCACAAAGGAAACCCATGAAAGATGAGGATATTGAACCCATATCTCCACAGTTGCAAGCTAGTACCTTAACTATTAGATGATCCTTCCACCATTGGTGGTTTTTGCCTCCCATATTCATGGGCTGCCAGAGAACAGTGTAGCCCCTGGCACAGGCTAGGGCAGCCCTGAAGCTATTCTAACTTACACCCCCATGTCCAATGGGCTATTGCAGGAGCACAATACGCCCCAGACGCTAACCCTCCCACTACCAACAGACATCCATTTGCCCCCACCTATCCCAGAACGTTGCTTGTGTTGGGAGGACCATCTGCAATGGGGCAGAGTCAGTATATCTGGCTTTGCACTCCCACAGAAAGCCTTTTGCATCATGAGTTTTCCCTTTGTGTCCATACAGGCCTAGCTGGTGCAAAGGGGGTACCGTGCACTGGTGAATTCCCTCCATAGAGACTGATTTTCCATTGCTTTGCAATTTAGAGAGTCACCTACACCAGTTCAAAGTAAGTGAAAACCCTTACCATTCTGATTTGGTACCAATTTACATCCATTTTGCACTCATATTGTACAAGTGTAAAAGACTACACAAGGTCCTAGGCAGTGGAATCCTGGATGAGGAGTGGATAGTTGCATTTTTCTGAGCAACACTGGTAAGGTTACCCTTTCCTGTCAGTCTCAGGGCTTGTCTGCATTTAAAACACTGCAGTTGTACTGCTCTAGTGCTTCAGTGAGGACACTACCTATGCCAATGGGAAGGGTTCTCCTATTGGCATAGGTACTCCATGTTCCCGAGAGGCAGTAGATTACACCAGGGATAAGGTCAGTTTAACTATGTCACCCAGGGGTATGGATTTTTCATACCCGAGTGAAATAGTTATTCTAACCTAATTTCCTAATGTAGACCAGGCCTTAATCACATATCTTTTCAATATATTAGACTGGTGCATTATGAATGGCTGCCTGTGATTGGAAGCCTGGCACAGGTCATGACCAGAGAAGTTTGATTGTCCCCACCCACCTTCTCCTGCTCTCTATATAAAGAAGATACTGAGGAGCAGTGCTATGTTTGGACTGAGTTGTTGAGAAACTAACTGAACTGCAGAAAGGTGAGTGATGGGCTTGACACTTACTCTTTTACTACTAAACAGAATTGCTAGTTTAGCTTGGTAGGTGGCTATGCTGATCAAGGGGTAAGTGACTGAATTAGTTTGAGCAGGGTGGGGGAGTAGGAGGTGGTGTGTTCTCTGCTTTGTCTATTGTTGTCTGACTTTTAAGAGTGAAAACACCTGGGAGGTGTATGTCCTGGCTTGGAGACTGGGATGTGGTTGGGGCACAATTTCCTTAGCAAAGTCCGCTGCTTCCTCTTGAAAGGGCTATTCCCTAGGATCACAAATCTCTCCTGGGACACTTTCCTACTACTTAGCCTAGACTCTTGCTTCTTCAGTTTCTTGTTACCTGCCCTCCTCAACAGCCCCTACCCCCACAAAAAATTTTATATCGTCCTTGAACATCTCTAAATACTTCATCCTTGGAAGGTACATTACTATGAAGTTATTTCACAAAAGATAAAAACATGTCACCTTGTTTAAATAGTTTACATGCTGCAGGGATTGTAGTTAGAGAGTATAGTAGTGACCTAATTTTCTTTTGGCTATCATGTGATCTAAATGATGGCTTAAACCATTATTTTCAAAATATACCCTCTCACTGCAGTCATTTGATAAAATGAGATAACCTACCTGACACAAGAAAATAAGTACAAAAGTACTATATTTTTAGAGATGGGTACATTCATTTTCCTAAATGAATTGGGGACATAGAGTTCATGTGGATAAACTTAAAAATGTAACTTGAAGATGTTTAAACATTAATTGGCATAATCTTATTTCTGATCAAGATGTAAAAACTTGACACTTTTAAACTAGCACCTTACCAAATCAGCTCTAACTGGTGCTGACAGTAAAACTCTCAAATTTAATTCTAGGGGAACCTCTGGGCCGTGGTACAAAGGTTATCTTTCATGTTAAGAAAGACCAGACAGAATGATTGGAGGAAAGAGGAATCAAGGAAATTGTGAAGAAGCACTCGCAGTTCATTGGCTATCCAATTACACTCGTTGTAAGTGTTCATCTCGAATGTTAATAGTAATTAGACTAATTTTTAAACCATTTTAAAATGACAGTATATTACAATTTAGTGGTACAATAGATAATTTAGTCATAGTACAGAAATTCTATTCCAAAGATGCTATTTACTAATACCATAGACTAAATTAATATATTAAGGCTGACTTGAATTATGTACTTCAAATACATTAAAACTCTTGCTTAAGAATCATCTCTTCAACTCCTTGCCATGCTAGAGGGAACTTCTATGCTAATCAACAGTGCTGTCAGACCTTGGTTTTCCTAATCCATTCTGTGATTTCATGTATGATGATTTATAATCTACACAAGATTGGCAGTGAGTGGCATAAGTCTCATTAAGGGGATGCTGTTCACTTGACATAAACCTAATGGTTTCAATAAACTTCAATCTCTTTATAGAGCACTGTGTAAACTGTCTTCAAATGACAAAATATTCAAGGCTTTTAAAGGTACTTGACTCTTTAGTGCAATCTACATGTAGCTATTTAGAATCATGCTGTCCTACTACCTTTAGCTTATTCTAGTATGCTTAAATACTGGGATGCTACCTTCAAATAAATTTCCCCCTTCTTTTATCACATCTTCCCTCTAAATGTTTAAGTTAGAAAGGGTCAGGGGAGAGAACTTGTCTGCTGCAATACATAAAGTATACAAGGTCACTTTGAAAACCAAGCCCCAAACGGTCAGTTGAGGACACTGCTATACCCTTAAAACTTATTACCAGGGGCTTTGACTCATGTATTCCAAGCTATGATTAATGTCCATCTTCCACTTAAACTTCTAATAACGTTGACAAGTGGAGAAAGAACAGGATAAGGAAGTGTGAGGCAGAGGAAAAGGAAGAGAAGATAGAAGACAAACCAGAGATTAAGGATATTGGCTCTGGTGAAGAGGAGGAAAAGAGAGAGAGGGACAAGAAAAAATAAATTGGCTTGGTTTTATAGACTGCTTCCTGGTTAATCTGGACTGGGAACCCAAAGGACAGTGAGGAATATGGAGAATTCTATAAGAGTCTGACCAATGACTGGGAAGACCACTTAGCAGTGAAAGTAAGTAGGACTCACATCTAAAGTCTAAATAGCTGACAAGACCAATGGATCCTACTTCAGTTGGTGCTTTGGGTGTCTGACTATTCTTGACTCAAGGAGAGAGATCAAAAAAGATATCTGACACCAGCAACTGAAAGTCAGATATGCCTGTCCATGTGCTATATCACATAATGAAACACTGCTTTAATTTCATAGCGAAGATGACACTGTTACAGTTTATATGCCTGGCCTGTCTTTTACTTGCAAAGTAAAAATTGTAGGTCTTAAGTTTGGCTTGATTTTTACAATGTAGGAAAGCAGCATTGCTTTGACATAAATGTTTACAGTGTTGTAGTCATATTGATCCCAGGATAAGAAGAGCTTGAAAACTTGTCTCTAATAAACAGAAGTTGGTCCAATAAAATATATTACCTCACTCACCTTGTCTCATAAATATTGATAATGGATTAAGAATATCCTTTCACATACCTGATTGCAAAATAGAAGTTAAACATCACTCATCACAACTGGTAAGGATGTAATAGCAGTACCTGAGGCATTTCAGGAGCTCTGGCTCAGCAGGAGAGGAATCCTTGCTTGCAGAGCTTGGGAAATCTTTCAGGAGTAGGGAATTAACCTTCACTCTCACTTACCAGGCATGCTAGTGGAAAGCAAAATAAATCTGGATAATTTAGTCTTGATGTAGGGGCCGGGGGCTAGCCGCCTGCAATGGCCAGGTCACCGGCCACCCATGACTGAATCCAAGAACTTTCTTCATGCCTTGTGGCTGCCATTCCCTCAACCTGGTTATGTTAGATGCAACATCATCTTCTTCAGATTCAAGCTCTCTCTTCAGAGTACTGCAAAAGATATATGTCTTGTTTTCAGCATTAACTATCAGGTGGAAGAACCTCACGGATAAATGTTACAAATCTGACCATGAACCCGCTAAGTGGCACTTGCTGGGAGAGTTGCACTGACAGCATAAGGCCAGTGAGGTACTAAGTGACTGAGGTGTATGACGCCCTGATGGAACTGGCGCAGTTGAGTAAATCTGGGGCCGGAAAGCTGAGGTGCAAAGCCTGACAAATCAGATCACTGACTTAATTGTGGTTTGGCACAATATACTTGTGACAGGATCCCCCGAGTACAACCTGGAACTGGGGTACTGCTGTGTCCCCTTAACTCTCCAGCCTGGGTTGTCTTTCACAATGCTTTGCTAGTGACAAGCAGCAAACCCCTCTGGCTCAGCACAACAGCATATGGAACCCCATACCCTGCTAAATTGCATGAATGCTCTCTAAGCCACTCACGAATCACACAGAGAAAGGCACCAGCAGGTTTCCCAAGCCCCCAGGCTTTGCGTTCCAGAACAGTATTGTCTTGCCCTGGTCAGAAACCTGACTAGTGTAAGTTCATTACCTAGTCTGCTCTTCCCTTGATGTGAAGAGGACACACGCTAGTCTTTGTAAACTGAGCTGAGATTTCCCAAGCACTTCAATCAAAACACACTATTTTAGCTAAAGTACAAAACAGATTTATTAACTACAGAAAGATAGATTTTAAATTATTATAAGTGGTAGGCATAAAGGGTCAGAGATAGTTACCAAAGAACATAAAAAGTAAGCACGCAGTCTAAATCCTGAATCTTATTAGACTAGGCAGTATTTGGATCAAGCAGTTTTTCTCACCCACTAGATGCTGCAGGTAGTTTACAGTTCTTAATACACAGGATTCCCCTTTAAGCCTGGGACCAGTCTCCTCAGTTCAAGTCTTTGTTTTCCCAGCATTCTTGTTGCTTCCAGCATAGGTGGGGGAAGAGTAAGGCAAAAGCATGATGCCACTGTCTCCTATTGTATACCATCAGTTCATATGCCTGGAAAACAGTAGGCAAACAATGTCCTGGTGGGCTTTGCTGAGTCACAGAGTTGAGCAATCCCCCATTGTGTGATACTTGCACAGACCTCTTACAGAATTGTAAATCCCTTGTTTTCAACTCCTCTGCTGATTAATGGTCGTTTAACACCCTCCTGGAGGTGGATCACCTCCTTTGTTGTCACTGGAGAACTAGTAGAAGACACTTAAACTTACAGCTTATTTCAGTAACAAACATATAGCAAAATTTCATAACTTTATACACACTAATGATATACATATTTTGACAGAACAATGGGTTTCAGCTGATTATGATTTTTTATATGGCATCTAAATGGCATGTTTTGTATGAAATATATCATCATAATTTTGACAGAGGGGAATATGGAGGTTCCAGGGTGCTTCTTTGAGGTACAGAATGCCACAATCCTGTTCCAAGTAAATGTTGTACGCAAGGCATTACAAACTCAGTCGATGAACATAGTTTCATAAATGTCTTAACTCTGTTATATGCAAACAGTAAATTACTATCAACCAAAATATGGTAAAATGAGGTAGCTGCCAAACAGCGGTGGCTCCAGGCACCAGCACAGCAAGCGTGTGCCTGGGGCAGCATGCCACAGAGGGCGGCGTGCCGGTTGCCGTAAGGGCGGCAGTCAGGCAGCATTCAGCAGCATGTCTGCGGGAGGTCCGCCGGTTTCGTGGCCTCGGCGGCAATTTGGCGGTGGATATGCCAAAGGCACGGGACTGGCAGATCACCCGCAGAAACACCACTGAATCCGTGGCCCCAGTGGACCGCCCACAGGGATGCTACCAAAGGCCACCTGACTGCCCTGCTTGGGGTGGCAAAAAACATAGAGCCACCCCTGCTGCCAAAATAACTTTCAACTGACAAGTAACATGACTGGTCAAGTGTAGACAAAGTATAATTGCCCAAGCTTCAGGAAAAGGGACTGCAGATAACCCTGCCCTGTGTCTGAAACAGACGATCTAGAGACAGAGGAAAACATATCAACACCTCACTGGATAGTTGAAGCAGAATCATAAACCACTACTGACACTGATTCAACTTCGGGAATCAGAGCCATCTTTGCCCTGGCCTGACATGTTCCACTAAAACATATGTACACACTATTAGGTATGCAAATACCTTGATAGGCTATCATGCCCGTTTAAAAAATGTGGCAACTATGTCTTGGCATAAAATGTAACTTTTGCTCACTTTCTTAAACAATCTTCCCTGGAAATTATACAGATTTTGAAAATGGAATTTTCCATAGATGTTGATATTCATTTCAGCAATTTAACCACAAATGCTTTTTCTGATGTATTATCTGAGATGTCCACTTGCAAGTTTCTCCCTCAGTTGAAACATACTTCTCTTGGGGAGCATTCCTGAGTTTTGTTATCTCCCAGAGTGGATCTACTACAACTGGTGCCTATGAAGAGAAAAATTATTACCCAAAGGTATATGTTTGGGAGAAACTTCTTGTCTTACATGTTGCCTATCTTCTCCAAAGAGTTAGGATATGTATTTATATTGGTTGGTTCGTTGGTTTGTCTGTCATTTTGCTTAAGAAAAGGGACTAATGGAAACGGGTTATTGCCATTAGTGAATGTGCTACTCTATGAACCTATAGCTGTGTGAGTTGCATTCTGGTTCCATAGTGAAAACACAGACCCAAGAGCGCAGATCTAACTTCAGAGAACAAAGATTACAGGAAATGTATGGTAATAATTCTCTTACAATGCCCATAAATCAAAAGGCAGAGCCAGATACGGCAAAGAAGCACTTGTAAATAAAGGGAGGATCATTCTTATTTGTCTCTAAACTAGTGTATGCATCATTCCTATTTAAAACTAGGTCTTCCAGTTCCACATTAAAGGTATATATATGAAGAATGAATTTACCATCTAGTGGCATGCTCAGGTATAGGGTTTATGGTTTGTGATAGCTAATTATATGAACTGCCTGGAGCCTAATTCTTCAGTTTCTTGCAAGTTATGTAATCATTTCACCTGTGTAAAGTGCATAAAATACTATCAGATCAGAATGGCATTACTTTATATTCACTTTACACCAGTGTAAATGCTTATACAAGTTGCAATGAACTAGAGAATAAAGTTCATGGTCTGGTCATGGGGGAGAGGGGAGGGAGAAAAAGACAGATACAAAAAGCTTGCATCATATTAATTTAATCCACTATGCTTTATTTTGCAAGTGGCTTGTGTTGCTTTCAGCCCAAGACCTCACATTCGGTGTTACTGGTGTCCTCTCAATGAGTCCCACCAGGGAAGATGGGGCCTCTGACTCTAATTTCACTGATCATGATACATATTCCCTATTTTTACAAACACTTGAATATAAACATTAAAAACAAATTGATGCCCAGACCCCCACTCCATGTCCCTTCAGCCAGAGGTTCTAGCACAGGGAGTTAGAGTCTTGCCTTTACCACGGGCACACCTGGTTATGTAGGATTCATCTACACTTGAATAAAAGACCCACAACATAGCTGCACCTGGCCCAGGTCAGCTGATTCTGGCTCAGGCTGCCGAGCTGTAAAATTGCCTTGTAGACTCTCAGGCTGGAGCTCAGGCTCTATAACCCAAAGGAGTAGGGTCGCAGATCCCCAGCTCCAGCCTGAGTCCAAACATCTACACAGCAATTTTACAACCCTGCAGCCTGAGCCCCATGAACCTGAGTTAGCTGATATGACTGTCACAGACTCACAGATCGTGCCCACTCTTGGCTCCGTGCGGTCTGTGGGGGGTGCCCCTTTCAGTGCGACAGCCCTTCTCGAGGGTCCACTCTCTCCAGAGGTCAGGCCCCTCCACCTCCTGGAGCCGCACCTCTCTGAGCCTTAGCACGTCCATCTCTGCCATGGGCCCCCTCAGGGAGTCCACGCGCTCTGGACTTCGCGGGCCTCCTCACCCCCAAAGCGGTTGATGCAACCCTGTTCTCTAGACCAGAGCGAGACTCAGCCAGCATAAAACATGAGGGTTTATTGAGAGTTGAACACAGCATAGGAAACTCTCAGGGCCTCAGGCCTGGCCTTCTTCAGCCCAGCATATCCCAGACTCCCTGCAGCCAGGTGGGCTCTGCCTGCTCCCCCTCTCCAGCCCAGAGCCCCCCTGCTTTCAAGCTGGGCCTCCGATTTCCCCAGCCGCAAGCCCCGCTTCCGTCCATTGTCTTCTCTCCAGGTAAACAGGGTCGTAAACAGGCAGGCCTGGGTCTCCTCTCCTTTCAGCCCTCCTCTGGCCCCTCTGGCTGGAACCAGCTGGTCAGGTCACCGGGGTCCTCTCTTCGCAACCCATTGTCCTCCCACTGGCCACAACTGGCTGTGACTCGTATGCTGGGTTTCCAGGTCACCAGTCGCTAGGGTCTCCATCCTCCAGGCCCCCGGCCAGGGTCCCGAGTTCCCTCTCCGCTCCTCTGTAACAATAAACTCCCTCTCCCCTCACCTCGTTAAACCAGTAACACCCAGGGACACTGAGTTTCACTCCCTCTGCCTGCAACCCCCTGGAAAACATGGAAAAACCAAGAACTGCCCCCCCCCCCACTTCATCACATGGGCCAGTGGTGGCTATTTAATTGCTTTGTAGACATACTCTATCTGTGTCCCTGTCTCCAAGTCTTGCACATTATCTCTTTGTGGAATCTCCTTCCTACCTGTAAGGTTGGTCTCTGGAGGGTTCTGTCTCTCTGTTCCCTGAGGAGCTCTGTAGGGTCTGCTGGCTTGAGTCTCCTATTCCTGTGGCTCACTTGTCCTGGCCTTTTGCATAGTCACCTTGTATGACCTGGGTGCTGTTCCTCTTCTCACAGCTTCATTTGTTCACTTCTGGTATCTCTCTAATGGCTGGATCCTCACAGGAGTGCCTTTTCCAGGGCTGGTAGGTTCTTGTCTGACCTGTCATATTCCAGTGCCTGCTTTCTCTGACGGTTGGCCATTTCCTCTGGGAGGTATTGCTATCTCCCAGACTGCAATAAGTCCGCCTTCATCGGTAGCAGGGTTTTGGTCCTTTGTCCCATCAGTGCCTGTACTGGAATCTTCTGACAATCCTCTGAGGGGGTATGCCTGTTTGCCAGAAATGTTAATGAGGGGTCTGAATGTCAAGAAATAGTCTTGTGTAACAGCCTTTTAGGTATTTTTGAGGCTGACTCCACTTTACCAGTACTCTGTGGACATGGCTGGGGAGGAGATGTTGTGATCAAACTCTCAGATGCATACATGTTCCTTGAATTTTTCCAAGGTAAGGGTCTATTGTAAATTAATACAATGTCCAAAATCCCATATCTCAAAATGGGCGTTCAATTTGCCAGCCACTGACTTTTTGTACCAGGCATGTCATTCAAAATTTGATTAGTAGTCTACTGTCATCAAGTAAAAAAAAACAGGAGTACTTGTGGCACTTTAGAGACTAACAAATTTATTTGAGCATAAGCTTTTGTGGACTACAGCTCACTTCTTCAGATGCACAGAATGGAACATATAGTAAGGAGATATATATGCATACAGAACATGAAAAGGTGGAAGTAGCCATATCAGCTCTAAGAGGCTAATTAATTAGGATGAGAAATTATCAGCAGGAAAAAAAAACTTTTGTAATGATAATCAAGGTGGCCCATTTCAGATAGTTGACAAGAGGTGTGAGGATACTTAACATGGGCAAATAGATTCAATTTGTGTAATGACTCAGCCATTCCCAGCCTCTATTCAAGCCCAAGTACTCCTGTTCTTTTTGCGGATACAGACTAACACAGCTGCTACTCTGAAACCTGTAATCAAGTAGTGCTTTTCATTAAAGGTAAATAAACCTGCTCTCACCTTTCCCCATGATCTATTGGGTAGCTCATGTGGTAAGTCTTTCTGCTGGCAGATGTTCACACTCTTCAGTCAAGGCATGGAGTTGTGTATTCACTTCTGGCCATTAAACATACTCTTGAGCCTATGTAAGCTATCAATGCCCAGGTAAGAGGTTGCTTATTTTTTTTTATTTTTATGTTTTTTGGCAAGACATCCTTATATAATGAAATGGGGACAGCATTTCTCTGCCCTTGAAATATGGCTCCATTCCACATGTGCAGCTCATCTTTAATTTGAAAATATGTTTTTGGTACTTGACTTTTGTCTTCTGCCCATCCTGCTAGTATTGCTCTCTCGACACCTGTAGTAGAATGTCCTTTTCCATAGCCTCTCTAATTTACACCTGTTTGGCTGTTGAAACTGAAAGTGCAGCATGTTAATGGCTTCAATGTTGTGATCTCCCTTCCCTCATCTCACAGATGCTTGGTATATAGGCTAATGCCAGAAGTCATCCTGGACAATATCTGATCTCTAGTTGGTAGTGGTAGAGGTTATTAGGACTGATAGTCATATCAACATGTGCTGCATTTCATTTGGAGCACTAAGAAGGCGCTTTGCCATGACTGTCTCTAAGGGTTTGTGTTCCGATTGAGATATTACTGCATGGCCACAGGTGTACAGATGAAATCGTTCTACTCCAAATACCACAGCTGGAAGATCTTTTTCTGTTTGGGTCCTTCTCAGTCCTTGACAAGGTTCTGCTGGCATAAATGACCAGCTGTTCCTGCAAAAGAGCTATACCCAATCATTTCTCCAGTTCATCCCATTGGAATATTACTGGCTATCCTGACTGGGAGTACCTCAGGACAGGGACATCCCTTATAACTTGTTTCAGCATGTCAAATACTTTCTGTTAGGGACCTGCCCATTCTCACTCCACATCCTGTCTTGTGGGCATTGGATACTGACATCTTTTCAATGCCCCGTTGAATGATGTTGGTTCTATGTAGCTGTGGAACTTGCCTGATGGCTTCTCTATCGCCACACTACTTTCTCTTACTGCATTGGCCTCTATGAGTGCTACATTAGCTACATTACCCCTGCTCTTCAGACTTTCAAGCTCCCTTGCATACTGGATTACATAGTGCCACTGGAATTTTCTTTCATGGTGTCATAAGTAGATAGGTAAGGTAAGGGTTAATTTTCTTTTACTGTAAAGGGTTTACAAAGGGAACCAAACACCTGACCAGAGGACCAATCAGGAAACCGGATTTTTCAAAAGTAAGGGTGGGAACCTCTGGAGGTTTTTGGCTTTGTTCTCTGTCTTTTTGTTTTCCTCGGCTGTGAAGAAAACAAGCTTTTCTTCTAACTCCATTCTTATCTCAAATATTCTACTAAAAGTCTGTGAGTACAAAAGGAAACAAAGTAATCGGCTGTGATGTGCTTTGATTTGTATTGACCTGAATGTTGATTTGCTGGACTGATTTGAATTGGCTAATTTTTAAATCAGACTGGTTATTCATATTTTCCTATAAGCAAGAGCCTGTATTGATCTCTTAATGCAGTATTATTGTTTTGTATTTTTCTTTTTATGTAAAGTTTCTTTGTGAAACTTGTGGGAGTTTTTTCCTAGTGAGGCAAAGGATAGAAATTTTGTACCAGGTATCTTGTCTCCCTCATGGGAAGACAGGGAGGGGGAAGGAAAAGCCAGGCTGAGGGTTATTTTCCTATCATCCCCAGGGCGAAAACAGGCTACGGGGAAGAGAGAAAGAATCACTTTAGTTTCCCTGTGTTTAAAATGTCTCTTTGGAGAGAAAGGAGACAAGGTTTTCTTGGTATATGTGAGTAAAGGAGATTGCATCTATTCCCTCCAGTGGCTCAGAGCAGGACGCCGGAGAGAGGGAGGGAGGGGGGATTTTTCCTTACCGGGAGACTCGGATTTCTGAGTCGTGGGGGGTCTTCCCAAAGGAAAGTTGGAGAGGCCACAGAGAGGGTCCCCCAAGGAGTATTTGGGAACCCAGGCTGATAAGAGCCTAAATCTTAATTGGTGCAGCGAAGTAAAATCCAAGCTGGTAGTGAGCTTGGGGGAGGTTCAGGTAAACACTCAGATGTTGAACTCTAAGTCCAGATTTGAGACAGACGTTTACCACACATGGTAAGCACACAGGTTCCACTGTAGGGTCCACTTCCAGTCACAGCTTTCATCAGAGGCACCCATTGCCTTTTAATACATCCCAATCAACTTTTAAAATGGTCTCCATTGTTCATGAGACTCCTCATTTTGCTTCTTGCACTTCAACTATACAATGCTGATGCTGCACCATGATCAGATCCATGACTTGTACTAAATGTATCCCCCAAGGAGTGGGGGCCTGTATTGCCTCAGTTGGTACCCTCCATTATTTTTTAGGTTAGTTACTATAAGCTCACACTTTCCTAGGGGCTGGAATTAGGCTCTCATTGTAAATTATTAGTGTGTGACTGCTGCTTTGTAATAGGTATGCTCTAATCCAATTCATGCTGAGGAATCACAATGCAGGAACCTCCCCTATTCAGCTGAAACTGCATACAGAATTTCCTTATTACTATCATTGCATTCACAGAGGTGGTACTGTCCCTTGTTGTTTTCCTGTCACTACAGCCTGAACCTTATATATGCTCCTAGACTCAAGGAGAGAGTCATGATGTCATCACAGCTGTTTGATGTGCCATCCCGTTCTTGTAAAAATCTGACTGAATTTTTTGAGACCTTCTTGTGCTCTTACACACACTGCTAAAATGCTCCATCTTGCCCCATTCCTTACAATTCAGTCCTAGTGCAGGGCACTTCTCACTCATGCTGTCTCCTACAACAGTGGTTCTCAAACTAGGGTCACCGCTTGTTCAGGGAAAGCCCCTGGCAGGCCGGACCGGTTTGTTTACCTGCTGCGTCTGCAGGTTAGGCTGATCGCGGCTCCCACTGGCCACGGTTCGCTGCTCCAGGCCAATGGGGGCTGCAGGAAGTGGCACGGGCCAAGGGATATGCTGGTCACCCTTCCTGCAGCCCCCATTGGCCTGGAGCAGCGAACAATGGCCAGTGGGAGCCATGATCAGCTGAATCTGCAAATGTAGCAGGTAAACAAACCGGCCCGGCCCACCAGGGGCTTTGCCTGAACAAGTGGTGGCCCTAGTTTGAGAACCACTGTCCTACAGTAAAGGCATCTTACTATGGTATAAAACCCTGACCCCTTGCTCTCCTTTTCTGTTGTCTCACTGTATATATCTCCAGGGCTGTTGTGCCTCATAGGGCTTTCATCCTTTTTGTTGAGGCTTCTGTTGCATGCTCATGTCTAAGCAGCTGTCTAATGTGAAATTGCCTACCTGTAGCAGCCACTCCCACAGGGGGTGACCCCAAATTAGGGAGTCTATCAAGTCTCCAAAATTTCATGTAGCAATCAGTGTGTGTAAGACAGTAACATAGGTGTCTAGCCTGGCCCCGTCAGATTGGTCTTAGTGTGTAGGGTTTTTTTAATTAAAAAAGAAAAAAAACACTTGCATTATTTCGTAGTTTTGTTCTGTTTTGGGGAGCAATAGTTCCCCAGGGCTGCTGTAATGCTTGAGGCAAGGGTAAGCTTACGAGGGCTACAGATGTCTCTACTGTGTTCCCCAATAAGAGGGCAAGTCTGGATACAGCATGAACTCCTCTTTCCATTGGGTCTGTTGCTGGGCTAGGCTTTGGCCTGCAAACTCCAGTGCTCTAGGGAGTTCCTGATTAGTTCCATGGTTTATGTCACCAGCTGCTGCACTTATTGCTCTATCACTGGGCTGTTAACAAGTGAAGCCAAGAGTGACACAGGTTAAGTTTAATAACTGGAACTTTAATAAAGACTGCGCAGTGCTCTGGCCATCTGGCTGCATTGCATCTAGCTGAACTCCTCGCGTTGCCTGTTTCCCTGCATAACCATTCCTCCAGAGAACATGGGTCTTCAGCCTCCAGTTCCACTGATCATGATAGAATACAGACTTCGCTTGTGCAGCGGGACAGAGCCTACAACAGAGACACACAGTAGTGACACATGAAAGTTAAGGAGCTGAAGCAAGCCTACCTAAAAACAGAAGATGCAAATGGTCGCTCTGGGTCAGAGCCCCATACATGCTGGCTCTCTGATGAGCTGCATGCAATTCTAGGGGTGGCTCCTACCACTACCCCACCACTGTCTGTGGACACCTTCAAGCAGGGAGTCTCAAGCAACAGGGATGAGGAGTTTGAAGATGAGGAAGAGGAAGAGGAGGTTGAGGATACCACACAGCAAGCAAGTGGAGAATCCCTTCTTCCCTGCAGCCAGGAACTGTTCATCACCCTGGAGCCAATACCCTCCCAAGGCAGGCTCCCAGACCATGAAGCCAGAGAAGGAACCTCTGGTGAGTGTATCTTTGTAAATATAATACACGGCTTAAAAACAAGCATATTTAATGATTAATTTACCATGCCAAGCCAGTAGCAAGTAGTCTGGAATCACTGCAGAACAAAACCTTGCAGCAAATGTGCCCGGGCTTTGGCTGTTTGCCTTTGGCTGAAAATAAATCATCCCCGCTGTTAGCCACGTGGTGGGGGGAGGCCCGTTGATGCTGAGCTGTTCAGGTTTGGCTGACAGGGATCTTCCCTGATACTAGCCACGTGGTAGTGGGTGGAGGTGGGAGGGTGAAGTGATCATCCCAGAGAATTGGGGGGTTTGGATTGTGCTGCACATTCACTCTAAAACTGCAGCCCCTCCTTTTAAATGGCCAACCCAATGGGTTTTGCTTGGTATGGGAAAGGAGGGTGCTGCTGTTTGAAACCATTCCCACATGTTATGAAGGTTGAAGAAGTCAAAACCCTTTGCCTTACCATGGCTGCCTGCAAGCCAAATTCTGTTGCCCAGCCAAGTGTGTGTGATGTCTCACACCAAACCAGCAGACACTCAATATAAGAGGCAAAATGCAACCTTTATAGCAAAAGCACATGTGCTACATAATGTGAATCGCTTGATTCAGTGTGAAATAGTCTTCCCTTTGTTCTCTAAAATGTATCTTTTTAAATACTGCTCTCCCTTTTTTCCTCCCGCAACTGCAAATGTTTCTATGCTCTCCCTATTATCTCTGTCCGAGAGGCTAGCGCAGATTAGTAGGCAAAAAAAAAACCCCTCACGATGAGATGTTTTCAGAGCTCATGCAGTCCCCCCTCACTGAAAGAGCTCAGCAGAATGAGTGGAGGCGAACAGTGGCAGAGTCCAGGAAAGCGTTAAATGAACACGATGAGAGGAGGGAGGAGCATGCTGAGAGGAGGGAGGATACAATGCTGAGGCTAATGGGGGAGCAAAGTGACATGCTCAGGCATCTGGTGGAGCTGCAGGAAAGGCATCAGGAGCACAGACTGCCGCTGCAGCCCCTGTATAACCACCTGCCCTCCTCCCCAAGTTGCATATTCTCCTCACCCAGATGCCCAAGAATGCGGTGGGGGGGAAGGGGGGCAGAGGGATTGGCTACGGAAGCCCAGCCACTCCACCCAGAGGATTGCCCAAGCAACAGAAGACTGGCATTCAATAAGTTTTGAACTGTAGTGTGGCCTTGTCCTTCCCTCCTCCCCTCATCCACCACCCCACCTGGTGCTTCCCTCCTCACCTATCCCTCCTGGGCTAGCTTGCAAGTTTTCCCCCTATTTGTGTGATGAATTAATAAAGAATGCATGATTTTGAAACAATAATGACTTTATTGCCTCTGAAAGCAGTGATCGAAGGCGGGAGGTCGGTTGGCTTACAGGGAAGTAGAGTCAACCAAGGGGGCAGGTTTTCATCAAGGAGAAACAAAGAGAACTGTCACATCGTAGCCTGGCCAGTCATGAAACTGGTTTTCAAAGCTTCTCTGATGTGCAGGGCGCCCAGCTGTGCTCTTCTAATCACCCTGGTGTCTGTCTGTGCACAATCGGCTGCCAGGCGATTTGCCTAAACCTCCCACCCCGCCATAAATGTTTTCCCCTTACTCTCACAGATATTGTGGAGCACACAGCAAGCAGCAATAACAATGGGAATATTAGTTTAGCTGAGGTTTAACCTAGTCAGTAAACTGTACCAGTGAGCTTTTAATCGTCCAAATGCACATTCTACCACCATTCTGCACTTGCTCGGCCTATAGTTGAACTGCTCCTTACTACTGTCCAGGATGCCTGTGTATGGCTTCATGAACCATGGCATTAAAGAGTAGGCTGGGTCCCCAAGGATAACTATAGGCATTTCAACACCCCCATTGGTAATTTTCTGGTCTGGGAAGTAAGCTCCTTCCTGCAGCTGTTCAAAAAGACCAGAGTTCCTGAAGATGCGAACATCATGCACCTTTCCTGCCCATCCCACACTGATGTTGGTGAAACACCCCTTGTGATCCACCAGTGCTTGCAGCATCATTGAAAAGTACCCCTTGTGGTTTATATACTGGCTGCCAAGGTGGTCCAGTCCCAAGACAGGGATATGCTTTCCGTCTATCGCTCCACCACAGTTAGGGAATCCCATTGCAGCAAAGCCATCCACTATGACCTGCACATTTCCCAGAGTCACTACCCTTGATAGCAGCAGCTCAACGATTGCGTTGGCTACCTGGATCACAGCAGCCCCCACAGTAGATTTACCCATTCCAAATTGATTCCCGACTGACCGATAGCTGTCTGGAGTTGCAAGCTTCCACAGGGCTATCGCCACTCACTTCTCAACTGTGAGGGCTGCTCTCATCTTGATATTCTTGTGCTTCAGGGCAAGGGAAAGCAAATCACAAAGTTCCATGAAAGTGCCTTTACATATGCAAAAGTTTCGCAGCCATTGGGAATCATCCCAGACCTACAATACTATGTGGTCCCACCAGTTTGTGCTTGTTTCCTGGGCCCAGAATGGGTGTTCCACAGCAGGAACCTGCCTCATTACCACCATGATGTCCAAATTGCCAGGGCCCATACTCTGAGAGAAGTCAGTGTCCACGTCCTCATCACTATCGTGATCACCTCCTCGCCTGCTTTTGCAGGTTCTGCACATATTGCAGGATAATGCCTGAGGTGTTTACAATGTTCACAGCAGCAGTGGTGAACTGACCAGGCTCCATGCTTGCCGTGGTATGGCGTCTGCAAGAGAGCAGAGTTGCAGCAGAAGCGGTGGAGGACATTAGCACCGTTAGCACCTTGCACATTTCCTGAGGAAGAACACATGTATCCAGGAACCCATGACAGAAAACAGTGGCCACGGTTCGCTGTTCCCGGCCATGGCGCGGGCCGCAGGGACATGCTGGCCGCTGCTTCCCGCTGCTCCCATTGGCTGGGAATAGCAAACCGCTGCGGGCCAATGTGAGCAGCAGACAGCCATGCAAATTTAAACAAATTGTCTGGTGGCCTGCCAGTGGATTATCCTGATGGGCAACGGGTTGCCCACCACTGCTTTATATCCTTAGCAGCACATATTTAAGTAAATCCAACTTCACATTTCAACTCTTCCTCATTTTGTCAGCTCTCTGGGATCTATGTTTGTGGACAGTTTCAGGTGCTGAAATTCTATTTCCCTTCCTTACCTCACCCCTGAAACACTCAGATACCATTGTGATGACCATGGTAGAAGAATCTGAATAGAATTACAGCCTCCTTGTGTTTACGTATTATGAAAATCTTGCTCAGCAACACACAGGAATCCTGTTGCAGAGCTAGGAATAGAAACCCATTCTCTGGGTTTTAATCCAGTGCCTTGAATACAAGGTAACAACCTTTCTCTTCCTGAAACCTTCTGTCTCACCATCCTCCTAATGCACTGACTGAGGCAGGGAGTCCTGTAGCCAAATTGCGTGTGATCATGTAATTAAGGACTGTATCATAGTGCATATGAACACAGCAGGCAAATATGGGTCTATGAAAAAAATAAGGCTCCACCTGAGCAGATTCAGTAACAGGATCAGGATCTATGCCAGGGATGGGCAAACTATGGCCCCCGAGCAGGAGCTGGGGCTTGCCCTGCTCCAGCACTCCAGCCGGGGCGCTGAATTGGGGGGTGCACCATGCAGCTCAGCCCCGCTCTGGTGCTCCAGCCGGGGCGCCGGGGTGAGGGCTGCACCACGCTACTCCTGAAAGCCACCACATGGCCCCGCTCTGGGTCGCAGAGTTGGGGGTCGCACCACGTGGCTCCCGGAAGCAGCTGCATGGCCCCACTCTGGCACTCTAGCATGCATAGGAGCCAGAGAAGGGACATGCCACTGCTTCCGGGAGCCGCTTGAGATAAGCGCCATTTGGAGCCTGTACCCCTGAGCATCTCCCCACGCCCCAACTCCCTGCCCCAGCCCTGATCCCCCTCTTGCTCTCCAAACCCCTCAATCCCAACATGGAGCACCCTCCTGCACCCCAAACTTCTCAGCCCCAACTCCACCCTAGAGCCCACACCCCCAGCTGGAACCTGCACCCCTTCCTGCACCCCTGCCCCAGCCATGATCCCCCTCCCGCCCTCCGAATCCCTCAATCCCAGCCCAGAGCACCCTCCTACACCCCAAACTCCTCATCCCCAGCCCCACCCCAGAGCCCGCACCCCCAACCAGAGCCCTCAACCCCTTCCGCATCCCAGCTCCAATTTTGTGAGCATTCATAGCCTGCCATGAAATTTCAATTCCCAGATGTGGCCCTCAGGCCAAAAAGTTTGCCCACCCCTGATCTATACCATAAATACAATTCACAATAATACTATATGGTGTCTTTACGTGGTGGCTTCTAATTTGGGCAGGAGCCAAGAACATAAGAATGTCCATGCTGAGTCAGACGAATGGTTCATTTAGCTTAGTATCCTGTCTTCTGATAGTGGCCACTGTCAGATGCTTCAGAGGAAATGAACAGACCAGGGTTATCATTACACGATCCATCCCCTGTAGTCCAGTCCCAGCATCTGGCAGTTAGAAGCTTAGGGACGCCTAGAGCATGGCATTTCATAGAGCATGCAGTCCACAGCATTTGGATCAGAGCTGAATTTTCACAAAACTGGGGTTGTTCAGGTCTATGGGTTTAGACTATTATAAGAGCAAGGTAAAATGTTGAGGTTGCTCAGGTTTAGGATTTTGCTTTTTTGGCACTTTTCCTTTCAACAATTAAAAGCATCAAATAAATTACAAGTCTGACATTAGACCTTTTGTTTTAATTTTTCTCCAGTGGTAGGATAGTAAGTCCAACGTAATAATATCAGTTTTCTTAATGCATGTTTGGTACTAGAGTGATAAAAAATAAAAATTTAAAAATTGCACGAATATTTTGATTGTGGGAAAAGTACATTTTCAGTCTTTGTTCTCAAACACACTGGAACCATTTTTGCTCAAATGTCTTCCCATCTCCTCATTCTACAAAAAAAACAGCTTCTGAAACAAATCAAGCCCAGGACACTTCAGTGCTGCAAAATTATGACCAACTAAAAACATATTTATAATGGATAAACTACTGCAACTTTAACTATAGTTGTCACTACAGCCACATAATAAAAAGAGTAAAGCATCTATGGATGATTCATAAAGAAAATATTAGCTCTACACTTGCACAGGCTGGCATGTGGATAGGTCTTCAGCAGTGAGGGAGAGACTGAAGTGACCAGTTTAGGTTTGGTACGTGAACACTTTCTCCCAAGTGGATTTTATATTGACTGCCATTTTGAAAGTTAAAAATAAATAAAGCCATTAAAGAGCAGCAAATTGCTATTGACTCTGATCTTTGAAAGAAACTGAACACAAGTTAAAGATTTCCAAAAAATAGGAAATTCTAGAAAATAATATGGTTTTAAAAGTAGAAGACTAACAAAATAATATGGCTACTAGTGTAGACAAGGCAAGCTAAGGCCCTGATCCTGCAAAGACATAAGCACTCACCTCCATAGGACTACTAATTTCCTTAAAATTAAGTGTATACATAAGTCTTTGCAGGATCAGGGCCCAGTGTAGAGCTAGATACAGAAACCCCAGCAATGGATATCTACTGTGGGGCAGATGAGCTAGGGAGGAGGAAATTGTAACTTCTGTGGCCCTAAATACTGTACTATTGTGTCTCTGTTTCTTTGGTCTCAATCCTGAAAGGTGCTGAAAGCCCACAATCCTCACTGAAGTCAAGAGAGCATACAAAAAATCAGACCCATGGGCCCTGACCCTGCAATCAGTTCTAAGTATGCAGGTCAGATTGCAAGATCAGAACATTAGACTGTAAGTAGAGCTGGTTGCAAATGTGTTGAAATATTTTTTCTATTAAAAAATCCTTTTTTTTTTTTAAAGTGACACATACTGAAAAAGGTGTCCACATTCAATGAAATTTCATTTTGGAAAGAAATCCAAAATTAAGTGGTTAGAATGTGTTCACATGAAAGTCATTGGTTTTCATATTAAAAACATTTTTTGAAGGTCAAAATCAGAGCAAAATGTTTCAGTTCTAAGTGGAACATTCTGATTGACACAAAATGAATTTATTTTTGCATTTTGTTTTGTGGGAAATTTCAATTTTTTTTATTTTGTTCAGTTTCTTTTGGTTTGTTTTGGTTTTGGCTCAAAATTTGCTGTACTGGACTGATGCTATCCACAACCCTATACTTAAAATGCAAGATCTGTCCTCTCTGCATGGCTGGAAAGTCCTGAAACACTTTTAGAAGGAGCTGCACAAAATCTCCATGAGGCATAGGTGCCAGGGGGAAATATGATGAGTGCTGAACACCCACCGGCAGCCCTCCATCAGCCCCCCTTCCCTCCCCCAGCACTTCCCACCAGCTGGTGGGCCCCCATAGATCAATGCCTACCCCTCCCTCCTGCCCATCAGCTGTTTCACAGCATGTAGGAGGGCTCTGGTGAGAGGGGAAGGAGCGACATGGCATGTTCGGGGTAGGGATGAGGTGGGGACTTGGGGGAAGGGGTGGAGTGGAGGAGGCAGAGTCAGGGGTGTACCACCCCCCGGCACACTGGAAAGTCAGTGCCTGTGCCATGAGAAGTAACAGGTAGGCAGAGAAGCACCAGTGCAGCTCAGTGTGGCATGCAGAGGGAAGAGCACACCAGGGCTGTGCAGCGCAGTATGGTACGCGGGAGAGGATGGGGTAGGGTTGCCAACCTTCCGGGATTGCCCTGGAGTTTCATCTTTAATAAAAGGTTATGTAATGCAGGACCACCCAGGGGCGGAAAGGGGAAGTGGGGCAATTTGCCCTGCGCCCCACAGGGGTCCTGTGAGCCCTGGCCCAGCGGCAGTCCAGGGCTTCAGCCAGCATTTTGGCGAGGGGGGGGGGCCCTTCAGTGCTGCCGAAGACATGGAGTGACTGAAGGGCCCCCTGCCGTCGAAATGCTGCTGAAGACCCGGACTGCCGTTGGGTGAGTACAAGCGCCGCAGCTCCCCTGCTTTGCCCCAGGCCCCCTGAATCCTCTGTGCGGCGGCCTGATGCAATGTGAGAAAACCTCCAGGAATACATCCAACCAAAATTGGCAACCCTAGGTGGGGAGAGTGCCCCACAGCTGTCAGTGCAGTGTGGCCTATGAGGGGGTGCCCTGAGGCCACGCAGAATATGTACAGGTCTGCACAATTCAGCGTTGCATGGTGGGTGGCCCCCGGGCTGCTCATGCTTTTTTGGCGACCCAAGTGGCAAAGAAAAAAAAAAGCCAAGATTGGCAGCACTTTGGCGGCAGCTCAACTGCACCGCTGCATTCCTTGGCGGCAATTTGGTGGTGGGTCCTCGCTCCGAGAGACACTGAGGGACCCGCCGCAGAAGACCTGGATGTGCCCAGGAGCATCTCTAACTTTTTTGCCACTCCAAGCACAACAGGCAGGCTGCCTTGCCTGCTGGAGGTCCGCCGGTCCTGTGGCTTTGGTGTACCCGCCGCCAAATTGCTGCCAAATCCGTGGGACCACCGGACCTCTCGCAGGCAAGCTGCCAAAGGCTGCCTTACTGCTGCCCTTGCACCCCCTGCAGCTTGCCACCCCAGGCACGCGCTTGGGTGGCCCAGGGCCAGGAAACGAAACGTGAACCAGGGAGGGGGCGCTGCAGGGCCGTGCACATAGCATGGGGCACCCCAAGGGCATGCAGTCAGTATAAAATGCAGGTGGTGCCTCAGGCCAATGCACTGATGTGGAATGGCGAGGATGCACCCCAGGGTTGTGCACTGCAGCATGGCATGGGGGGGGGGCGGGAGCACCCCAAGGCCGTGCATGAAACGTGGCACGAAACGTGGCCTGAGGGGGGCCCCAGAGCCATGCACCACGGTATGAGGAGCGGCGCACTACAGCCGCGCAGTGAGCGTGACAAGCAGGGGGGCGCCCAGGGCCGTGCACAGAAACGCGCAGGAACCCTGAGGGGAAAGGCGAACGGTGGCGATGCTCCGTCCCCTCCCCCCATCTCTTGGACGTTGTGTTCCGAAGGGGAGGGGTAGGAAGTGTTTCGCTTCTTGCTGCTTCTAGGACCTTCTGAGAGAAGCGGGGTGGGGGAGGGAGACAGGCGGGACTTGGCAGAGGGAGAGAGTCTGAAGGGTCCCGCCTCCTTCTAGGAAGTTCGGAGGCAGGGGATGGGCTCGGGGCGGAGTTCGAGTTTGCATGGAATGAAATCATCTTGCGATTTGCGCAATCACCCCCCTTTCCCAAGCCAACCCATGACAGTTGATCTCGCGCAAGCGCATTTCCCAGCCCTTCAGAGGTGACTGTTGCAAAGGGAGCGCGCGGGCAAACCTGACTCCGAAAGGCGCATGCGCAATCTCGTTTGCTAGCTGACAGACGAGAAACGCATGCGCAAACCAAGAAATTTCGTCCTGGCGCATGCGCATTTGACCCCAGCGGCTGCCCCTCCCCCGTCCCCCCCGGCTCCTCCCCCGTGATGAGAGTTGGAGTTGCCACCCCCGTGCCTGTCAGTGAAGGTTCCCGATGGTTCTGGAAGGAGGCGGCGCCGGGCGTATATAAAGGAGGCGGGAGGGAACAAGTACCAGCGCTGTTAGTGCGGAGAGAGAAGACAGGTTAACTGAGACGAGCATTTGCAGCTATCGCCGCTAAGGTGAGACGCGAAGGCAGCAGTGACCGGAGTGTTTTTCGGAGGACGGACCTCTCAGCGGCTCCTTCTGCGGCGTGGGGGTGGCTTGGGCTGAGGTCATTCCGCGGATTGGAGACGGGTAGCGCTGCTCGCCGCAGAGGGGACCGAGGCCGCGGTTGTAGGGCTTTGTAAGGGAGTCAGGCAGCGTCTGCCGCAGGAGCCACCCGCAGGGCGGTGTGTGGCGCTCCGGAAAGTGACCCCTAGGCGGCTGCTGCGGGGGTTCAAGCTTGATGGGAACGGAGAGACACGGCTCCTCGGAGAGAGACGGCTCTGGCTTCACACACGGAGGGACCGGGGAGGGGACCGGCTCTGGCTGTGCAAGGGAGGGAGGGCGGTGACGGGTTCGGGCTCGGAGACGCGGCTGGCTCACATGCGGATGTGGGGGGAGGAGGAGAAGAGGCTGCCGGGGTAGCTCGTGCGGATGCAGGGGTCTAGCTGAGCAGAGAGGCGGGGACCGGCCCCAGAGGTGAGGGCGCAAGGGACTCGCTCTTACGGCGAGTGGGTGGGGAGGCCGCTGTTGGGGAGGAAGGCTCTGGCAGTTTCTAGAATCTCTTCCTGGCTGGAGCTGTAGGGGGCGCTGTGCGCCCACTTCTTGGGAGAGCGAGGCGCTGATACAGCCCCGGTTTTCAGCTCTACCTGTTTTAAACTATACAGAGTATCCACCGCGGGGGGAGGTTGGAATCTGAACTTGACCCGGTTCTGCGCGGGTATTCGTGGTGCATCTTACAGCGTTACTGTTCTGGAGAAGCACATTGCTAGTGAGGTCGCTCTCCGAGCTTTACGTGGATTTGGTTTAAGCCGGTACTGTCACAGTTGAAACACGGATGTGACTGTGGGCTCCCTAGACTGGTGAAACCTGTTTTTTTGCAGTTAGCAAGTAATACATGGATTATACCAAATTTATTTGTCGTTAAAACTGATGTATAGTACCATTGCGTGGATAAGGGGTATGAGCAACAGAATGCCACGTTGTCTGTTAAACAGTCAGTGCAGTTGCACAGATACACCTTTGGGTTGTATGAGATATGTTGCTCTCCAGCCTTGAGGCCAGAGCTCCCAATTTGTGTCTAATCACTCAGCAAAAAAAATAATTAGATGACTGCTGGAAACAATACAGATTGTGAGTTGAATTTACTGTCATTAGAAAGGTATGGTAGGTATGTTTTGCAAGTCATTTTCTAGTTCCAAATGTTGTATAAGGCTAAACTTAATGGTTATGTTAACTTTGTATATTCAGTCATTGATTGTAGGAATGATAGTCCTTAGATGCTCTGGAAACTCATTTAGATTTTGACTTGCATAAAAGTAGATCTTTTTAGACAAACAGGGCAGAACATCTAGAAGCCAATTCAAGTATTCAAGGCAGTTACACCTTCTCCCTTTCTAAATGGCTCCTGCAGCTCTGAGGATGAAGAATCCTGAAGGATTCACAATATTGGCCTGACTGCCGATCATGCACTTTTAAGGAATGGGCAGTTTGCTGCTGAGATGCTTAAACCTTTATCCTCCTGAGGAGCAGAAAGTTGTGTTCATCCATCACTGCCAGGCCTTTCCAGATAAGGGGTATAAGAATTGGAGTCGGAGTGCTCTTCACTGCCAACAGGAAGAGAATACCAGCTGAGGTTCTCTTTCTGATACAATATCCATGCTCTCAACTCTTCTATCCCAAAGTGGTGGTACTTGTTTAAGTCTTAATGGTTGAACATAAAATAGGTGAATACTATGTAACTGCTTTTAAGAGCCATTCTACAGAGCTATCTTTTAGAGGTTCAACTTCACTTATTTCTACAGATGCCAGAAGCTGTGCAGACTCAAGACCAACCAATGGAGGAGGAGGTGGAGACCTTTGCCTTCCAGGCTGAAATAGCTCAGTTGATGTCTCTGATCATCAACACTTTCTATTCCAACAAGGAGATCTTCCTGAGAGAGCTGATTTCTAATTCATCAGATGTAAGTAATGGAAATAATTAAGTGACTAGCAGCCAGTGACATTGCTACCTAAATGCAAGTAGTGTGGTGAGGGGGTCTGATAGTTGCCTCTCTTTTTGTAGGCTCTGGATAAAATCAGATATGAGAGTTTGACTGATCCAAGCAAACTAGATTCTGGAAAAGATCTGAAAATTAACCTTCTTCCCAACAAGCATGATCGCACCCTGACCATTGTGGATACTGGCATAGGGATGACCAAAGCTGATCTGGTTAACAACCTGGGTACTATTGCCAAATCTGGCACCAAAGCCTTCATGGAGGCATTGCAAGCAGGTGCAGATATTTCTATGATTGGTCAGTTTGGTGTTGGCTTCTACTCTGCCTACTTGGTTGCTGAGAAAGTAACAGTGATCACCAAGCACAATGATGATGAGCAGTATGCTTGGGAGTCTTCTGCTGGAGGATCATTTACTGTAAGACTTGATAATGGTAAGTGCTAACATTCTGTTGCACAGGTAGCTCTAAAGCAGCCCCTCATTCATGTGTCTCCCTGTATTATGGAAGGGTTTTGAAGAGGGGACAGCAGTAGCGTATGGTATCATGTTAGACTAAACTAAACTGAACTTAAAACAGCTGCTCCTCAGGAGTGGCATTTCTTAATCTCTGATGCAAAATTAACAGTTGTAAAGCAAATTACAATAGTAGTATGGAGTGGTCCTGCATTCCTCTTGTAAAAAGGACAAGAATGTGAGGTAGTGGTTCAGATTAGAAACTTCTATTTCAGAGGCTAGCTCAACAACAAAGGGAGCTGTTTGTATCCTGCAGGGTTTGTAGGTAGGGTGCACATCTTAAATTCAAGACCATGTGGTCTAAAAGAGGGCTAATACGTTTATTGTAAAAGCATGAGTGCAGGTGACCTACCTGACACAAGGAAGTAAGCATAAAATTACTATGTAGATGTGGGTCTACAGGAAACTTCTGTCCCCAAATAAATTGAGGACATAATGTGGATAAATTAAGCATAAGTTGTGTAATTAAAATTTTCTGATCAAGATGTAAAAATCTGACTAGTTAAACTAGAACCTTGCCAAACACACTTTTACTGGTGCTTGCAGTAAAACTCTCAAATCTTTATTCTAGGGGAACCTCTGGGCCGGGGTACAAAGGTTATTCTGCACCTTAAGGAAGACCAGACAGAGTACTTGGAGGAAAGACGGATCAAGGAAATTGTGAAGAAGCACTCGCAGTTCATTGGTTATCCAATTACACTCTTTGTAAGTAGTCAGGTTGGAATGCTAACAGTAAATTTTACTAGCTTTAATTTAATCACTTAAGTGACCACACTATAATGTTTAGTGATACAATAGAAGGTTTAGTCATAGTATTTCAACAGTACAAAAATTTATTCTAAGTGATCCACCAGATTAAAAATCTTTTTAAATGTACTAATGTTTAGTGTGTATAGACAACGTTAGTCTAAGAATCTGAATAAGTATCATTTCCCCCCCCCTCCCCCACTTGCTGTTTGGGACTCCTGCCAATCAGCAGTGCTGTCAGACCTGGTTCTCTTCATACATGGAGTCAGAATTGAGTAAAAGATATAACTTAAACCTGATGGGCACTGAGTGATAAAACATGGTATATCATTAAAGATGTACTGTTAAATCTAATGGTTTTAGTAAACTTAGTTTCATGTACAGAAGGTTTCGTTTGAGGTTTAATTTTGCGACTAAAATAAATCCCAAAACAATTTCTGAGTTGTATAGAGTCAAAAGACTAGGGTTTTTTCAGGGTCTTCTCTTGGGCTGTACTGTAACAAAGTAATCTCTTTAATGTTCCCTACTGCACTTTAACATAGTACCATTTCAGACCTTCAGTGTGCACCAGCAGGGTTTACGTGGAATGATTAACATGAACACATTAGTGTTCATTAGAAATGACACCTGTGTAGTCTGTATTAGTGCTCTGTGTAGACAGCCCCTTAGAGACAAATAACCAGTTCTGATGTTTTTCTGATCTTTACTGGATACAAGAAAAGTGAAATCTAGATTGTTCAGAGGTGTTGTTGCTCTTCATCAGTTGAAACTAAAATCAGAAGCCCTCCTTACAGAGCATCCTTAAAGTGTCTTAAATGACAAATATTTTTCTCCTGCCTTTTTAACAAGGCTTTCACTAAATAACCCCCCTGCCTCCCCAAACACACACCATGTCTAGCTGTTTAGGATTGTGTTGTGCTACTACTTCAAGCACAAGAGAATATATCAGAAACACTGGGGTGCTAGGTAACAGAAAACCAAGTGCAATAGTTAAAATTGTCTCCCCCTTTTTTATTGCATTTCTACACTAAATCTTCTAATTAGAGGTTAGGAAGAGCAAGGCAGGAGAACTTGGTGGTTGCAGTGTGGGGGTGGGGGGTGGGGTGTAAGCCAAGATTGCTGTGACAATCAAGACCAAAACAGTTGAGGACCTGGGCATGCAAGGAAGGATTATCAGGGCTTCTAACTCAGGTGTATAACATGCTGTGATGTCCATCTTCCACTTAAATTTCTAATCTCTTTAGGTGGAAAAAGAACGGGATAAGGAAGTAAGTGACGATGAGGCAGAGGAAAAGGAAGAAGAGAAAGAGGAAAAAGAAGAAAAGACAGAAGACAAACCAGAGATTGAGGATGTTGGCTCTGATGAGGAGGAAGAAAAGAAAGATGGGGACAAGAAGAAGAAAAAGAAGATTAAGGAGAAATACATTGACCAGGAGGAGCTCAACAAAACCAAGCCAATCTGGACCCGGAATCCAGATGATATTACAAATGAGGAATATGGAGAATTCTACAAAAGCCTGACCAATGATTGGGAAGACCATTTAGCAGTGAAAGTAAGTAGGACTTGTCTCTGAAATCAAAATAGCCCAGTGGATCCTATCTCAGTTGCATGCTTTGGGTGTTGTCGAGGTGCCTTTTTCTAATAAAGACACCTAAGTACTTGAAGAGACCTTTCTGCTTGGCTGAGGGTGATGAAAGCTGCAGTATGTCCATAAAACTGCTGTAGCACTCGATGTAACAGTATTTTCTAACTTTAGGACAGTCAAAGTTTTATATCACTTGATTTGTGCACATCTGAAACAAAGTAGAAAGTATTCGCCTTGTTAAAACCAAGTTAAGTTCTTAAACATAATGCAGGCAGCAGCATTTATCTCAGGCGCTGATTGGTAAAGTTTCTCAGTTAGGAATCACCTTTGACAATCCAGGTGAACATGCAAAACAAATTTATGGATGGTAGGTTCTTAGGGCTCCACAGGGGCCCTGCCTAAAGAGAATGGGAACCTCCTGTAGAGCCCAAATTCTACAATATTTGCAGATCATCCCTTCCTCTAAGACCTGCATACTGGTGGAGACTAGGGGTATACCATGATCAAGAAAGCAATGACATTTTGTTAGTGAAGATGTCAGGAATGTCTCTTGGACATCATGGCCCCAGCTCAATGAAGTGGCCATGAATGTCTTCCAAACAGTGTAAAAAGCATCAAGCTAACTTTAAAGATTCTTAAATCATGTCTGTCTGTCTTGCAGCACTTTTCTGTGGAAGGGCAGCTGGAATTCAGAGCTCTTCTATTTGTCCCAAGACGTGCACCCTTTGATCTGTTTGAGAACAGAAAGAAAAAAAATAACATTAAATTGTATGTACGCAGAGTCTTCATCATGGATAATTGTGAGGAGCTAATCCCTGAATATCTGAGTAAGTAGGCCCTTGTTTGAGAAGTAACATTTCTCCGATCTCATGTCATGTACATTGGTGAACAAAATGCTTTCTAATAGAAATAGAGACCATAAATAGTGACCAAAATGGGATTGACTTTTTCTTTAAGATGTTAATGTGGAAGAGTAAGACCGAACAATGAAGAGTGTTGATTATCTGAGTTTTTTTTACCGTTTTGGAGAAAAGGCACTCTATGAAAAACAAACCCTAGACTATGTATTTCGAGCATATCTAATTTTATTAAGATTATTAATTTCATAGTAAGATCTTTCTCTTAGTTGTCAAGATTTGACACACATACTGCTTACAGATTTTATGCGGGGAGTGGTGGACTCTGAAGATCTGCCTCTAAATATTTCCCGTGAAATGCTGCAGCAGAGCAAGATTCTGAAAGTGATCAGAAAGAACTTGGTCAAGAAATGCTTGGAACTCTTCACTGAATTAGCAGAAGACAAGGAGAACTACAAGAAATTTTATGAGCAGTTCTCTAAAAATATTAAGGTCAGTGACCCTTTAGTATTTTAGCAAGAACTTGTTGGGGGTTTTTTTTTTTTTTTGGCATAGTGGCCTCTTATCAGACAATTTATATTAGCTTTTTATTATTGGCATTTGCACTATATAAGCATGTAGTTTTTGAAAAGATGACGGTTTTACTATATATTCTCCCCCCCAGCTTGGCATACATGAAGATTCCCAAAACCGAAAGAAACTTTCAGAATTGTTGAGGTACTATACTTCTGCATCTGGTGATGAGATGGTCTCTTTGAAAGACTATTGTACTCGGATGAAGGAAAACCAGAAACATATATATTACATTACGGGTAAGTCAACTGCAGCTACTTCCAGCTTTGGCTTTTAAAAGCTCCTGAATGTACTAGACATTTGCTTGCTATCTAATGACTGAGGCAGGCACCGGAACCTGTGGCATAGGTAGTACATGGTTTCCAACTTTGTTGTCCTATCTGTCTTTTAAATAGTCTTGCTGTGGATTGGCAGTTCTTACAGTTCATACCACATGCTGTGTCACAATACCACTGTTGGTATTAGTCTATAATTGAACAAATGAGTCAGCAATACAAAAACATGTATGGGATTTCATAAGTGTGAGTCTCTCTAACTTATTTAGACAGAGATACCCTGTCTGAAGTAAAGTTATTGCATTTAAGCCCTTAATTAGGTATGTGTGGAGTTCACCTGCACAATGTCTGCGCATGTTGGAAAATGCACAGGGAGGCAAGCTACATGGTGAATATTTCTCTTCTGAGCATCTGATGAATTCTTAACGTTTAGAACATAGGTGCTTGTCATTATGCTTCAGTATTTTTCATATTCTGAGTTGAGACATCTGTGGGTCTTTGTTTCCAGTCTCATGTCAAGGAATCATGTAGCTGTTTTTTGAGAGAAGCAGCACTGGGCACAAACCAGGTTTCTAGTGGTGTTCCTATACCCCAATTTATACCTTGCAAACATTCCAGTCAGGAATGTATCTGCTAGGGAGCCTCTGAAATAACAGAAGCAGTCTCCATTTTTTTTGGCTACTATCTTTTTTGAATTTATTTTTTTTTTCCTCTGAGGGTGGGGAGACAGTGACAATTTCAGATGTTGAAGTGGAAGTTTTGTGGTAGTTTCAAACTTAAGCTCAACACACTTAAATTGGCTTCTTACCATTCCTGAGGTACTTCACTTAGTGTTTGAGAATGTCTGTCTGAGAAATTGGAGATAAAAGTACAACATGCTAAATTCCTGAGCTGTGATGTCCTCTGGAGTAGGTATTGCCAATCTGTAGCTGCTGTCCTTCATCCTGATAAACACCCAGATTAAGTTTATTTAAAAGGGCATATGTGGCTTAGCATCAAAATCAAGTGGCCTTAGGCAAATGGTTTCAAGATTCTGCATTTCATGACGATGTTCAGTGCTGTTCCAGGATAAGCCTGAACCTGTTGAATGAGCAGGCGCAAGCCTCTTTGCAGAGGACAAATAGGAGAGCCAAAGTCCTTTCAGCCTTGTATCTGACACATGGGAAGGGAGACTCCACTTTTGTAAGCAGTCTTTCAGATAGCTGGCCTCAGGGTGGCTCAGTAGTGCACTTCACAAGTTACGCTGGACACCTTAGGCTGAAGTTGCAAGGTCCCTTTCAACAAGCACCAAGACAAGGTTAGCATTTAACCAGTCTTCCATTTCCAGTAGTCTGTCCAGAACAACCTGGCTGTTTGCTGCTCCATTGCTCTTCTGGGATAACTCAAGCTTACTTAAATGAGAATCTCAGATACCTAAAGTAGATGACTACAGAAACCATCCCTATAGTCAAGTAGTTGTGGCTTAAGTTGAAAAATGGAATTCTTCTTTCAGGTGAAACCAAAGATCAGGTAGCAAACTCTGCTTTTGTGGAACGCCTTCGCAAACATGGTCTGGAGGTAATTTACATGATTGAACCTATTGATGAGTACTGCGTGCAGCAGTTAAAGGAATTTGAAGGCAAGACCTTAGTTTCTGTAACAAAGGAGGGTTTGGAGCTTCCAGAGGATGAAGAGGAGAAAAAGAAACAGGAGGAAAAGAAGGCAAAGTTTGAAAACCTCTGCAAAATCATGAAAGACATACTTGAAAAGAAAGTGGAAAAGGTATGAACAGTGAGATGTTCATAGGCAGTCTTAACTCCACTGTTGCATCACTCTTCTGATTAGTAAGCTCTTATGGGTTACTGGGACCAATGGTCTAGTGGTTAATGATTAGTCAGCCATGTTCCTAGCATTTAAGAGCTCTAGCACCACAAGTATTGCTAGTTTGTAATTCCTGTCTCATATGGAACATTCTCACTTCTCAGGGTTAAGTGTTTTTAAAGCATGGTGAAGAATGAGAAGTAAAGTAGGGTTGGAACATCTAGTCTTACAATCAATTTGTCTGTCAAGTGGTGGAAACAAAAGCATCTCCCAATCAGAGTAAAACAAGATTAGTCAGTCACTAGACTGTCCATTAGACTTAAATAGTCAGTGTTCTCAAATTCCACTTTATAATGTGGATATACAGATGTTGATTGCATCATAGCTCCTTTGTATTTTGTCACCTGGTTTATGCAGGTCCTCTAGAACAATTGCTGCAGTTAAGCATATCTGTAGTATCTTAAACCCTATGGAAACCAACTTTATGGTAACAGTTAATGCTTCCACTCAACAGGTTGTGGTCTCCAACCGTTTGGTGACTTCCCCATGCTGCATTGTAACAAGTACATACGGCTGGACTGCAAATATGGAGAGGATAATGAAAGCACAAGCACTGAGAGACAACTCCACAATGGGCTACATGGCAGCAAAGAAACACCTTGAGATAAATCCTGACCATTCCATCATTGAAACACTAAGGCAGAAAGCAGAGGCTGACAAGAATGACAAGTCAGTGAAGGATCTGGTTATTTTATTGTATGAAACCGCGCTCCTGTCCTCTGGTTTCAGTTTAGAGGATCCCCAGACGCATGCTAACCGTATTTATAGAATGATCAAACTTGGTCTTGGTAAGTAACACTTTTCAATTTATAATTCTAGTTTGTGTATATGTATTGTCCTTGGGAGGAATTTAATGGTTGCAGATCAACATTTTGTCTTGTCTTAATGAGGGTGCAGTTGAGTAATCACTCCTGCCTATGATATAAAGGACATAGAAATTGTTTTTCTCCTGAATTCTAGTATTAGAGATTAATATATTTCCAGATGATCTTAATTGTACACACCTGCTTTTTGTACAGGCATTGATGAAGATGATGCTGTTACAGAAGAAACTAGTCCAGCGGTTGCTGAGGAGATGCCACCACTTGAAGGCGATGATGACACTTCACGTATGGAGGAAGTGGACTGAAATAGCCAGCTAGCTTACAGAAACTTGTGGATGTTTCCTTGGCTAATTTGAATGTTATATTTCAATATTACCTGCCAAAAAATTGACATGGTCTGCATTCCCTCTTTATATTTATTTTGAAAGATGTTATACCTTATTTTTGTTACTTTTTTTAGCTAATGTGAGATGAAGGGAATGGTGTGTTTGTTTTTTTTGTTTTTTTTCTCTTGGTGCATTAACCCTGTAACCCCTAGACAGGCAAGGGAGTCCTTTCTTTGTCTATAAGAGCTGGTTGCAGATGGCAGGGGTTTCGGCTTATTCTTTATTGCCAGAAATATGGGAAAAGTAATGTTACGCTATCTGGATGTTTAAAAGTTGTAATCTGTTATACAGCTCCTCACTCACTAAACATGTCTGGCAATAGGGTTCCTAGTAACTAGGTATCTAGATGAGCTGAAATACTTAGGAGCATGGGGTTTAAAGCTTCCCCATGTTTCAAAGTCTTGATGTTAAAACTTGTCTTTTTATACTGTAAAAGGATTTTTGGATTGCACTCTACCATAGGATAGAATCCACTGTAAATCTCTTGTGATTTATGCAACTCTGCATGTACAGTTCAACCTTAAAGCTGTCTAGGAATAAAAGTGTTATGAATGAATCTTATTTGTGAGGGAATGCAGTTATTTCACTAACAAGTCTGGCAGTCATTCTAATTGATCATCTGGAGACAAGTCAACCATAATTGAAAGCCTGCAGTTTATTCTAGTATCTGTTACTGTCTATCTAGGGCCCTGCACTCAAGTTCATTGTTAGAATGATTTTCTTCACCTTTGCATGATTTAGAGGTGTCCTATGCATGGTCTGTTTCCACCTTCCCCTCCAAGTCTTAACTTCAATTCTCCAGCTGAGATAGTTAGTTAGTACCCAGAGGCGCCCCCCCCCCCCCCCCCCCCGCCCGACACCAGCTGCCCGTACCTGGAACGCCACTGACCCTATAACTGGCTCCCTTCCCCCCCCCCCCCCCTCCCCCTGTCTTACTCTCCACAGCCTAGAAGCTGCAAGGGAAGAGTCATGACTTCGCTCCACTTTGGGCTTGTGAAGCCATGGTGGTGGTTCAGCTCTCCTACCACACAGTGCAGCCCTTGCCAGTGGTGCTAGCCTCTTCTAGGTAGGTGGGCCTTATCCTCCTGCTTACCATGGAGCCCTACCGGCTGCTCTTCCCTCTGTGGTCCCAGCCCCCTAGCCAGGCCAGAAGCCAGAACTGGACTATGGTAAGAACCATTCAGGGAGTCCAGGCTGCTGGGGTGAGCCCTAGACTCTGCCTACCCTGGGCAGCATGTGCTGAAGGTACAGGGCAGGCGTGACCACATGGGTGGTGCATAATAAAGGCTGGAAGAGTCTTAAGTCGGGCACAGGCAAGACAGTGGCAGACTTGGGACTCCTGGAAAAATCTCCCTGGGCTGGAGGAACTCACTCCCTGCTGCAGTCCCAGGGCCACAGAGCTTTTCTGGTCTTGGAGCCACATGGGTGGGAGAGGGGCAAAAGGAGCAAGCAGGGGGTAGGGTGTCAGGGAGGGGAAAAGGGGGATGGGGCTACAGGGAAGGAGGTGGAATGGGAGAGGGGCTTGGGACTCAGGGCTGGTCTACACTACAGGGTAAAACATATTTTAGATATGCAATTTCAGCTACATGAATAACGTAGCTGAAGTCGAATATCTAAAATCGATCTACTCACCCGTCCTCACCGCGCAGGATCGATGTCCGCAGCTCGCCATGTCGATTCCGGAACTCCGTTGGGGTTGGTGGAGTTCCGGAATCAATATAAGCACGCTCAGGGATCAATATATCACGTCTAGATTAGACGTGATATATCGATCCCCGAGCAATCGATTTTAACGTGCTGATACGGTGCGTAGTCTAGAAGTGGCCTCAGAGCTCCAGTGAGGGTGAAGACTGCTGTAGTCCCTGCCCAGCAACCCTTCATCTGGAGATGGAGGGAAGGGTGAAAGTAATGAGCAGGGGCATACCTTCCCCAGAAGAGGGGCAGGGGTCTAGTCCCCCCAAAGGGAAACTTCCATCATGAATGATGGATTCTGCCAAAAGGTGGGGGGAGAGGGTATAAATCCATGTCCCCTGGTATGCCACCCTCTGGCCAAGCTGGAAGCCATAGCAGGGACAGGGACCCCAGACCTGTCCACTGCCTTGGGGTGGAGGGACCCAATAGCAGCCCCCAGCCTGTGTCCCTGCTCCTTTGGCCTTGGCCCCAGGGCAGGTGGAGGGTCTGCAGCTGCCCAGCTCCAGCTTCCATACTGGCCTATAGGCAGCTCCTCGGGACCAAAGAGCTGTTGCCAGGCCATACAAGAGCTGCCTTTGCAGCTGTAAGAGGGCTGCAGACCCTCCATGTGCCCTGCTGGTGAAAGCCTTGCAGATTTACATGTCCCATTGATGAACTTCTCCCAGACACCAGAGGCAGGAGTTATAGATGTTGCCCATGGGCATAGGTTTAGTGCAAGAACTACAGGGTTTGAAGCTCTGAGATGACATGCCCTGAGGCCTACCAGGGTGTGTATTGGAGGGGGAGCCCCCCCCAACCTGCCAAATAGTGGGACTATAATTAAGAATTGTGAACTACTAATGAACAAAGGGAACTAGTTAGAGTAAGAGAAGAGCTAGGGATTAGTGGGATGCTTGCAAGCAAGTGACTGCTGTTCCAACAACTGTCACTGGCAGTAAGGAGGAACTGAAAGGGGGTTGGACCAGCAGGGTCTCATATAGAACACCATACCAGCACCACTCCAGAGGGCTCCACAGCTGGCCCAACGGGTAGCTGGTAGGGAAAAGTTTGACAGCCATGCACACCTAACTGAAATAGAGCAACACATCTTGAAGAACAACACTCACAAATGGTGAGTAATCATCTTTAATGGAAGGTTAGTAACTTTTTTCCTCAGGCACAGACCTCTGGAAGGTTCTCATCCAGCAGGTATCTCATGTGTCCAATCCAGAGAGAGAGCAGGCAAATTTGAAGGAGGCAGACCTCAGTGATGAGCTGCCAAACTTCTTAACCGGTTCACTACCAGTCTTCGGCAGCGGGTCCTTCACTTGCTCTGGGTCTGGGAGCACTTCGGCGGTGGGTCGTTCAGTACTGCTGAAGACACAGCGCGAGTGAAGGACCCGCTGCTGAAGACTCAGAGCGCCACCAGGTGAGTACAAGCCCCATGTGTTTTTTTTAATTTTTTTAAAGTCATCTCTGCCGGGCCCCATCAAAACTGTTTGTTTGAATCAGACCCCCCACTTCTCAAACCTGGCCCTGCACATCAGGGTTGCAAAATTGTATTGGGCTGGGTAGGGAAGGCTGTACCTCCCAAAACAGCCTGTCCTCCCCATCCAACCCCCACCCATGTCCTGCCCCCTTCAACCAATCAACACCCCCCTTGCTCCTTGTCCCCTGACCACTCCCTCCTGAGACCAGGGGTGAAAGTAAGTCCAGTGACTTACCAGTATGCTGGGGCCATCTCTGGTCACCAGAAGGAAGAGGACCTAGGGCAGAAGGGGCATGGCTGAGGGAGTCGGAGCCAGCCCCAGCCCATGCTGTAAGGTGACTGCTCCCCCGCACCGGGGTAGCAGCAGCAGCCTGGGGCTCTGGAGGCTATTTAAAGGGCCTGCAGCTCTCCTGATTCTACCACCCCGGCCCTTTAAATAGACACAGGAGCCCTGAGGAAGCAGCAGGGCTCCTGCTGGTATTTAAAAGGACTAGGGCAGCAGATACAGCTGGAGCTCTGGGCCCTTTAAATAGCCCCTGGAGCCCCCTGCTACTCCTGGGTTCCAGGGGCTATTTAAAGGGCCCGGGGCTCCCATGCTTCTACAGCCCTGGCCCTGTAAATAGGCCCCGGAGCCCTGGAATAGTGGCAGCGCGGCTCCAGCGGCTATTTCAAGGGCTGGGGCAGTAGAAACAGCTGGAGCCTTGGACTTTTTAAATAGCCCCTAGAGCCCCGCAGCCCTACCTCAGGGCTCCAGCAGTGGGGATCAGGTGACAATTTAAAGGGTCTGGGACAGGACGGTCCTGTGTGCCAGGTGTGGCCTGCGGACTGGAGTTTGCCCACGCACCAGCCCCTTTAATAACCAGTTGTACACTGGCTTCTAAATTTAACAACTGGTTCTTGCGAACCGGCTCCAACTCACCACTGGCAGACCTCCAACCTGTCCTAAGAATGATCTTGTTTTTCCAACCCAGACTGACAACGGAACTTCTCAGGAGAATAGGCCATACCCTGGAAATTCTGGTTGAAGTGCTGCAAGACTAGTCTCACAACTTCTCAACATTCTGCACTTATAGGTCGCTGGTGAAATGGCAATGCCAGTAAATGAAAGCTGGTTGGAACCAGCCAAGGACCTTTGGCAAACCCCTGCCTCCAAGGCACCCATCTCTAAGAAAGCAGACAGTCACTACCAAGTCCCTTCCAAGGGCTCTGAATATTTCTACAACTATCTGCCACCAGACTCTTTAGCGAGACAAGAGGTAATATCTGTTATTGGACCAACTTTTGTTGCTGAGAGAAAGACAAGCTTTTGAGCCACACAGAGCTCTTCTTCAGGTCTGAGAAAGGAACTCAGAGCATCACAGCAAAATGCAAGGTGGAACAGGTGGTTTAGCATAAGCCATCTGTTAAATGGTTAAAGGGGGAAAGAATACATTTAATAGAACCTACTTCAATCCCTATAGTGTATTTGCCCTTCACACTTCTTTTACAACAGCATTACTCACAGCATCCAAACTCATTTCAATTCTAAAATGCTTTGAAGGCCTACAAACAAAGAAAGTTGAAAATTGTTAATAATTTAAGAAAACAAGTAAAAATTACACCACTGAGGTGAGGAAGGTAGAAATGTGTTTCTTGAGGATGAGAAATGTCACAACATAACAATAAAACATTCTCTAAGACATTAATAGTGGTGATAAAATATCTTTGTAATTTATTTTTTTCTGTCTGAAGTCTGTATGAACAGTTATATTAATTCAAGAGACTTAATCTCACTAATTTTTGCCTAACAATTAAACATAGAATTTTAATCTTTGAATATCCTGTATGTAGGTTTAATGAGATCACTGATACTGCATAAGGTTTTTTGTAGTTCAATATATCAAAACCCTTCTTCCCTTCATATTCAAGATATCCTATTTGTACAAAGTGATGTCACAGCATCATCTGTAACATCACATTCTGTTGCCACAGTAATAAATCTGACATCAAAACAGATGACTTTGGCTTTTGATGACTAATTTATACAGCAAAAAGATCCTCTGTGAATATGCATTAATTAGCAGTTTTGGAAACTAGGATGGAAATAATGATTGAAAGGTAGGATTATGCATGCAAACATTTCCTTCTTGGTGATAATCAAATGTTTAAAACAAAGGTATTTGAATGCTTGATTTGTTTCAGATAGTTTCTTAGATAATTTCTCCAAATTCTCTCATTGGCTGAAGTGGTCTTTTACTAAAATTGGATGAAGCATGTTCACAAGGCTTAGTATAACATAGAAGCTGAAGCTATGTTTTAACATATAAAAAACAGTAAGCTAAAGAAGCCAGATAAAATGCAATCAGAACAAGAGACTCAGAGCATCTGTGAATTGTCATGACATATCTTTTGTCAAACATTATGCCTGTTTTGCTAATTGCCTTCTGAAAGAGAGAAGAGGGGTGAGGGGAAGGGGCTAGGGGAGAGAGAAGGGACCATGGAGTGGAGCAGGCTGGCAGGTAGAGAAACTGTACCAATAAAGCAGGAGGCCATTGGAGGTAGGATACAAGTTTCAGGGATCGGGTGGGGCAGGGTGATAATGGCACTGGTACCACAGGTTTGGGGCGGGCAGCTATGGATGGTGCTGGGATGCAGTGTCTGCAATTGGGATGTAACAGCCCCACCTCTGGGGATGTAGTGAGCTCTCCCGGGCATCAGTTGCATGGGGTGTTTTAGGCTCAGGAAGAGAGAAGTGGCATAGGTTAAAGGAGAGGGAGGTGATAGTGTCATCTCATTTCTGGAGAATAAAAGTGTGTGAGGTTTGAGGATGTTCTCTGCTTTTTAGCTGTGGAAATCAAGTCTTCGAGTGCTTGCTCATATCGATTCCAATTAGGTGTGCGCGCACCGCGTGCACATTCATCGGAAGATTTTTACCCTAGCAACACTTGGTGGGTTGGCTGGTCGCCCCCTGGAGCGGCACCGTTATGGCGCTGCATATATACCCCTGCCGACCCAACGGCCCTTCAGTTCCTTCTTACCACCTGTGACGGTTGTTGGAACAGTGGAGCGTGGCTTTGCTGATCTCCTCATCCCTAGCTGCTCGTAGTTCTTTGTGTATAGTTCGAGTTCTTGTAGTTATAGTTAGTATTAGCTGTTGTCTTTATAGTTAGTGTATATAGTTTAAGGGGGGATCGGGGATTAGCCCCTTTCCTCCACCCCAGTGTGGGCCCATGCCCAAGGCACCAGGATTCAAACCGTGCTCAGCGTGCCAGATGCCGATGCCAATAAAGTATCCCCATGACTCCTGCCTCAAGTGCCTAGGGTAATCCCACCTTGCTGATAAGTGCCGCATTTGCAAGTTGTTTAAACCAAGGACGAAGAAGGAGCGGGACTTCCGATTGAAACAGCTCCTCATGCAGTCGGCACTTAGTTCTGCAGCGTCGGTACCGAGCACCCAACAGACTGCTTCTGTAAGGAGTGCCCCTCCGGCCCCGGACCGCTCCGGTACCGAGAAGGAGTCTCGGCACTGACTCTTGCCGGCATCGACATCTGCTCCGCACCGCTCCCTGTCCCCAAGACCCAGGAAGCAACATAGTGCTCCAACTTCAGCTCCATGGAAGGAGCACTCCTCCAAGACGGTTCATCTGGCATCGTCATCTGCCGCGGCACCGTCGACTGTGGCACCGCAGATTGCGGCTCAGCCAAGCGCAGCACCGTTGATTCCGGTCCCACAAGGGACGTTGAGTCGGTGCCTGACAGCTCCCCGGCTCATGCTGTGGTTGAGCTTGCCCTCCTTTCTACACCAGAGACCTTCTCCATGGCAAGGGAGCTCATCGCAATGACGGAGTCAACATGGCTTCAACCCCCGGCACCACCGGTGCGGGTCATACAATCCATCAGCAAGGCGGCCCTGGTAAGGCCACCTTCCATTGGTCCACCAGAGAGATGTTGTTCAAGATCATGGTCTCACAGACGCTCTCGATCGCGCCATTCCCGCTCCTGGCACCGCTCACAATCCTGGCACCGTTCTCCATCATGGTACCGATCCGACTCACGGCACCAATCTCAGCACCATGTATCCTGCGGTCGCTCCAGATGAAGGGACTCGAGATCTCAGTCGATCTCCCGGCACCGGTACAATAGAAGGTCCCGGTCTCGCTCGCGGTACCGTTATAGCTCCTGGTACTGCTCCCCAGTACCACCCCGGGCTTGAGCATCGAGAACAGTGGCGCCCTCCCAGGGTCTATCGGCACCGCCAGTCTCATCGCAGGCTGGTAGCGCATCGTACCATCAGGAGCGTGACTCTGACGTCCTCAGCCACGTATTCCCAGAGAGACAGAGCCACGAGTAAGGGCCTCATCATTGGTTCTTCTGGACATCGTGGGCATACCACCAAGCCCAAGGTGCACTGTCAGTGGCTCAGTGGTCGGCACCATCAGAACACCGGGCATCAGAGGTAACAAAAAGCCGCCCCCCCCACTACGGGCACGGATGAGGCTCCCATACCATCTGCGGTCACCGAGGTTCCACCTGATGCAGATGATGCCCCTCAAGTGCAGGAGCCACCACAGGACCCTTTGGTCCCGGGCCTCTCCTCCTCCTCCTCCTCGCCTGATGAGGCGGTGGCGGAGACATCCTCCTCAGGCCCTCCACCAGTTGATCTCAGGGTCCATCAAGACCTTTTGAGGCGAGTGGCTCAGAATATGAACTTGCAGGTGGAGGAGGTCCCTGAAATAGAGGACCCGGTCATGGACATCCTATCAGCACCTACTAGTGTTGCTCCTCCGTTCATATGCACCATACAGGCTAATGCGGATACCATTTGGCAATCCCGAGCTTCAATTCCACCTACAGCAAGGGGAGTAGAGAGGAAATCTATGGTCCCCTCAAAGGGGTATGAATATCTTTACACTCACCCACCTCCTTGCTCTCTAGTTGTCCAGTCAGTGAACGAAAGGGAATGTCATGGCCAGCAAGCCCCAGCTCCTAAGTCAAAGGAGGCTAGGCGTATGGACCTCCTAGGCCGCAAAATATACTCGTTTGGGGGCCTCCAACCTAGGGTGGCAAACCAACAAGCCCTCCTAAGTAGGTATAACTTTAACACTTGGGTGTCCTTGGGGAAGTTTGTGGAGCTTCTTCCCCAGGAGGCCCGTTAAGAATTCACGGCCCTACTTGAGAGTAAAAAGGAAGCAAGAACCTCCCGCCAGGCCTCTCTGGATGCAGCGGACTCTGCAGCCAGAACTCTGGTGTCAGGAGTGACGAGGAGGTGTATCTCCTGGCTCCAGGTATCAGGCCTTCCCCCTGAATTGCAACAAACTATTCAGGATTTACCCTTTGAAGGCCAGGGCCTTTTCTCAGACAAGACTGACTCCCAGGTTGCAAAGTCTGAAGGACAATTGCGTTATAATGTGCTCGCTGGTTATGCATATGCCAGTGACCCAATGCAGGACCTTCCAGCCCCAGCCACACCGTCCTTATGCCCTGCCTAGGCTGCGTCAGGACGTTACCAGAAGGCATGGCAGGGGGAATCGCTGGAGGCAAACTGGCCCTCAAGGAGCTCAAAATCAGGCGCCCCCTAAACCACCAGCGGGGCCCAAGCAGAACTTTTGATGGGATGTCCGAGGATGGTCCACCAGTTATCCTACTGGATCCTTCTCCTCCCTTTTTCAACCGCCTCTCCCAATTCCTCCCTGCCTGGTCCCAGCTGACTTCAGATGGTTGGATCCTGCACACGGTGGAAGGGGGATACCACCTCCAGTGTTCTTCAACCCAACCTTCCCACCCTCCCTACCCGTCCCTCTTTAGGGACCCCTCTCACAAGCAATTCCTCTTACAAGAGGTCCAGGTGCGCCTAAAACTGGGAGCCATAGAGGGGGTGCCAGAGGACATGAGAGGCAAGGGGTTCTATTCCTGCTACTTCTTAATCCCCAAGGCAAAGGAAGGTCTACGACCGATCCTAGACCTGCGAGAACTCAACAAATTCATGACAAAACTGAAGTTCTGCATGGTATCCCTGGGGACCATTATCCTGTCCCTGGATCCGGTAGACTGGAATGCCGCCCTCGACATAAAGGACGCGTATTTCCAGATTGCAATCTATCCACCACACAGACGGTACCTCCGTTTTTTGGTCAACCATCAACATTTTCAGTTCACTATACTTCCATTTGGCCTTTCTACAGCTCCGCGTGTCTTCACAAAATGCATGGCTGTAGTCACCGCCTCCCTCCATTGTCATCGGATACACGTCTACCCATTTCTCAACAATTGGCTTTTTCGAGGGACTTCCCAGTTGCAAGTATCACAGCACTTGCGCATCGTCACAGACCTCTTCGGGAGCCTATGCCTCGTGATCAACACAGAAAAGTCTACTCTGACACCCATGCAGAGAATAGACTTCATCGGAGCGGTTCTGGACTCCAATCTGGCCAGAGCCTGCCTCCCGCAGTCGCATTTTCAAGCAATGGCTTCAATAATCCGAAATCTTCAAACCTTCCCGACAACGTCGGTGCGCACCTGCCTCAGCCTAGTAGGTCACATGGCCTCCTCCACCTTCGTGACCAAGTACACCAGGCTACGCCTCCATCCCTTCCAAACCTGGCTTGCTTCAATATACATCCACACAAAGACAGTCTAGATTCGGTGCTCACTGTCCCCAGGAAGATTCTCAGCTCCCTCACTTGGTGGTTAGACCCCACTCTCATCTGTGCAGGGATGCCATTCCACCCACCACAACCCTTGATGGCCCTGACCACGGACGCGTCATCTCGGGGTTGGGGTGCCCACCTCGGGGGCCTTCGCACTCAAGGCCTCTGGTCGCCCCAAGAACTGGCCTTACACATCAATGTGTGGGAGCTGAGAGCAGTCCGTCTAGCATGCCAGGTGTTTTGAGACTATCTCCAAGGCCGTTGTGTGTCAGTATTCACCGACAACACAATGGCCATGTTTTATATAAACAAGCAGGGCGGAGCTCCTCCCTCCTTTGTCAAGAAGCCGTTCACCTCTGAAACTTTTGCATAGCCCACTCTATCGATTTGGTAGAGTCTTTTCTCCCAGGAGTCCAGAACACTCTGGCGGATCACCTTAGCAGATCCTTCCTGTCTCATGAGTGGTCGATTCGTCCAGACGTCATCCATTCTGTTTTCCGGAAGTGGGGGTTTCCCCACATAGACCTCTTTGCCTCCTGAGAAAACAGGAAATGCCAGGTGTTCTGCTCCTTCCAGGGACGCTCCCCGGGCTCCCTCTCAGAGGCATTCCTGATCCTGTGGAAGAGGCACCTACATTATGCCTTCCCACTGTTTCCGCTTATCCACAGAGTCCTACTCAAGCTCCGCAGGGACAGCGCCCACCTGATCCTGATTGCTCCAGCGTTGCCGAGGCAGCACTGGTACACCATGTTGTTCGATCTCTCAGTGGCAGACCCGATCCCCTTGCCACTCTGGCCGGACCTCATAACACAGGACTTTGGCAGGCTTCACCATCTGGACCTGCAATCCCTTCATCTCACAGCATGGTTGCTGCGTGGTTGAGCCAGTCTGAGTTGCGTTGCTCTGCCTCAGTCCAACAGGTGCTCTTGGGCAGTAGGAAGCCTTCCACTAGGAATGACATACCTCGCCAAGTGGAAGTGTTTCTCCTGCTGGTGCGCTCAGAGTAACTTAGTCCCCAGACAGGTGTCCATTCCTACGGTCCTGGACTACCTCTGGTCTCTTCCATAAAGGTGCATCTGGCAGCCATTTCCGCCTTCCACCCAGGGGAAAATGACCGATCAATCTTCTCTCACTCTATAGTCTCAAGGTTCCTCAAGGGATTGGAGCATTTGTACCCTCAAGTCATACGCCTGACCCCCACCTGGGATCTAAATCTGGTACTAGCCAAGCATATGGGTGCTCCTTTCGAGCCACTGGTCACCTGCTTGCTGCTGTACCTTTCCTGGAAGACAGCCTTCCTCATCGCTATTACTTTGGCGAGACGGGTATCTGAGCTGCGGGCTTTGACAGCGGACCCCCTGTATACGGTATTCCATAAGGACAAGGTACAGCTGCAACCACACCCCTCTTTCCTCCCTAAGGTGGTGTCTCCCTTTCATGTCAATCAAGACATCTTCCTCCCAGTCTTCTTCCCAAAGTCGCATTCATCGCGTTGGGAACAACAGCTACACACCCTGGACGTCCGCAGGGCTCTCGCCTTTTATATCAAGAGAACCAAACCCTTCCAAAGGTCACCTCAGCTCTTTGTAGCTGTCGCAGACCAGATGAAAGGCCTACCGGTCTCTTCCCAATGAATTTCATCTGGGGTAACATCCTGCATCAGCACATGCTATGAATTGGCTCACGTTCCGGCTAGCCACCTCACCGCCCATTCTACTCAGGTGCAAGCTTCATCTGCCGCCTTCCTGGACTATGTCCCCATCCAGGAAATATGTCGGGCAGCTACCTGATCATCGATTCACACCTTTGCCTCACATTACGCATTGGTTCAACAGTCCAGAGATGATGCAGTATTTGGCTCAGCAGTTTTGCATTCTGCAACATCTCACTCTGACCCCACCGCATAGGTAAGGCTTGGGAATCACCTAATTGGAATCGATATGAGCAAGCACTCAAAGAAGAAAAGATGGTTACTCACCTTTGCAACTGTTGTTCTTCGAGATGTGTTGCTCATATCCATTCCAAACCCGCCCTCCTTCCCCTCTGTCGGAGTAGTTGGCAAGAAGGAACTGAAGGGCCGTTGGGTCGGCAGGGGTATATATCCGGCGCTATAGCGGCGCCACTCCAGGGGGCGACCCAGCCGACCCACTGAGTGTTGCTAGGGTAAAAATCTTCTGACGAGCATGCATGCGGCGCGCGCACACCTAATTGGAATGGATATGAGCAACACATCTTAAAGAACAACAGTTACAAAGGTGAGTAACCGTCTTTTTTAAATACTTTATTAATAAAAGGCTTAAAGTAAGTGGAAGACGAACATATTAGGTTGACATTAAAGGAATTACAGTGTTTGGATATTTAATTTGTTAGGACAGTTTCGTTAACAAATCTCCTTTCCCTCCTCCTGTGTATTATACTCTTGTGATCTAATGGAGTTCACTAAAAATCCAGACTTTGTTGCAAGACTAATACATAAATGCATGGTAAAATCTTTTTAAATTATTGACTCTCTCTCTTGCACTAGAGAAAAATACTCCTAAAATTTATCCTTTAGTGTGTTGAGATTTAAAACAAACAGTGAATTGGAAAATGCTGAAGATATCTATTTCTAGTTTTCTTTACTGGGGGACTGATGACTTAAGTTTTCACTTCCATGAAAGTTGATTTAGATGTGAAGCATAAGAAGAGGGGTAGAAACCAGCTATGTTCCATTGGAATAGTTAAAATGTTGAGCAGAAGGTGGTGGCCCATGAGTGCAGATTAAAACCTTCACAGGAGTTGAACCTAGACTATGGAATTTACTCCTGCAAGAGATAAGAATTACCACAGAGCACCACTTTCAGAATTAGATTCCAAACTAATTTCTTGAACTTCACTTTCCTTTCTTAAGTTCTTCCCACATACATAAGAAAGGCCATACTGGGTCATAACAATGATCCATCTAGCCCAATAGCCTGTCTCTGACAGTGGCCAGTACCAGATGCTTCAGAGGGAATGAATAGAACAGGGAAAATTTGAGTGACCCATCCCAGCACCCAATCCCACCTTCTGGCAGTTGGAGGTTTAGGGACACCTGAAACATGAGGTTGCATCTCTAACTAGCTTGACTAGTAGCCATTGATATTCCTACCCTCCATGAATTTACCTAATTCTTTTTTGAACCTAACTAGAATTTTGGTCTTCACAACAGGTCCTTGCAACAAGTTCTACAGGTTGACTGTGCATTATGTGAAGAAGTACTTCCTTTTGTTTGTTTTAAATCTGATGTCTATTAATTTAATTTGATGACCCCTACTTCTTGTGTTACACAAAGGGGTAAATAACACTTTCTCCACACCATTCATGATTTTATAGATCTCTATCATAGTCCCCCTTAGTTGTTTCTTTTCTAAGATAAACAGCCCCAGTCTTTTTAACTTCTCCTCATATGGAATCTCTTCCATACCCCTAATAATTTTTGTTGCCCTCCTCTGCACCTTTTCCAGTTCTAATATATCTTTTTTGAGGTAACCAGAATTGCACACAGTATTCAGGGTATGGGCATACTATGGATTTAGATAGTGGCATTATGATATTTTCCATCTTATTATGGATCCTTTGTCTAATGGTTCCTAATATTCTGTTAGCTTTTTTGACTGCTGCTGCATATTGAGTGGGTATTTTTAGAGAACTATCCACAATGACTCCAAGGTCTCTTTCTTGAGTGGTAACAGCTCATTTAGACCCCATTGTTTTGTATGTATAGTTGGGATTATGTTTTCTCATGTGCATTATTTTCCATTTATCTAAATTGAATCTGATCTGCAATTTTGTTGCTCAGCCAACCAGTTTTGTGACATCCTTTTGTAACTCTTCACAGTCAGCTTTGGACTTTTTTCTTGAGTAATTTTATATCATCTGCCAATTTTACAACCTCACTGTTCACCCCTTTTTCCAGATCATTTATGAATATGTTGAACAGCACAGGTCCCATTACAGATCCTTGGGGGGACTCCACTGTTTACCTCTTTCCATTGTTAAAGCTGACCATTTATTCCTACCCTTTGTTTCCAATCTTTTAACCAGTCAGTGATCCATAAGAGGATCTTCACTCTTATCCCAGGACTGCTTAGTTTGCTTAAGAGCTTTTGGTGAGGGATCTTGTCAAAGGCTTTCTGAAAGTCCAAGTACTCTATATTGGCTGGATCATTTTTATCTATGTTTGTTGACACCCTCAAGAATTCTAATAGATTTCTGAAGCATGATTTCCCTTTACAAAAGTTGTGTTGACTCTTTCCCAATATATCGTGTTCATCTAGGTGTCTGATAAGTCTGTTCTTTACTATAGTTTCAAGCAGTTTTCCTGGTACTGAAATTAGGTTTAGTAACCTGGATTAATTGCTAGGAGCACCTCAGTAGCTATTTAAAAAAAATCAGTATTACATTAGCTACTCTTCAATCATTGGGTACAGAGGCTGATTTAAGCAATAGGTTACATACCATAGTTAGTAGTTCATATCTGAGTTCCTTCAGAACTTGAGTGCATACCATCTTGTCCTGGTGATTTATTAATGATTGATTTATCAATTTGTTCCTAAATCTCCTCTACTGACTGGTTCTCAATCTGGGACCGTTCTTCAGATCTGTCACCTAAAACGAATGGCTCACGTGTAGGGATCTCCCCCATATCCTTTGCAATGAAGACCAATTCAAAGAATTCATTTGGTGTCTTTCACGATGGACTCGTAATCTTTGAGGGATCCTTTAGCACCTGGATCATTCGGTGGCCTCACTGACTGTTTGGCCAGCTTTCTGCTTCTGATGTGCTTTTAAAAAATGTTGCTATTTGTTTTTGTGTCCCTGATTCATTGCTCTCCAAATGTTTTCTTGGCCTGCCTTATTATACATTTGCAGTTGACTGGCCAGAGTTTATGCTTCTATTTTTCTCACTAGCATTTGACTTCCCATTTTTAAAAGATGCCTTCTTGCTTCTGACTGCCCCATTTACGCTCTTTAGAGTAAAAGCATTTTTTTTGGTTCTCCTGCTTTTTTTTTTGGAGTATACATTTAGTTTGGGCCTCTGATATGATGTTTTTAAATCGTTTTTAGGCAGTTTTCAGGCATTTCATCTTTGTGACTGTTCCATTTAATTTTTGTGTAGTTCCTGTTTTCAAAATGTTCCTATGGTAGGCAGCGCCAGCTGTAAATCAAATGGAACCCCAGATGAGGAGCGTCTTCCACTCCCCCCTTCATTTGCTAAATTTTTGAATATCTTATTTCTTATTGCATTTATAGCCCATTTCACAACTTTGATGCATGATTTGCATGCATGATTTAATCCTGTTATATAAGACAATACATTTGGACACTAGGATCTGTACAGCTGCAAGCCTGGCCCCCATGAAGCCTGGCGCCGCAGGCAGTCGCCTGGGTCACCTGCCCCTAAATCCAGGCCTGGTGGTAGGTTTCTTCATCATTTTCCCCCTACAAGGATGTTACATTTAATTACATTACGGTTGCTATTATTAAGCGGTTCACTTATATTCTTCTCTTGGATCAGAGCCTGCATTCCACTTAGGACTAAATCAAGAATTGCCTCTCCCCTTGTGGGTTCCAGGACAAGCTGCTCCAAGAAGCAGTCATTTAATGTGTCTAGAAATTTTATCTCTGCATTCCTTTCTTAGGTGACATATATCCAGTCAGTATGAGGATAGTTGAAATTCCCCATTAGTACTGCATTTTCTGCCTTTGTAGCCTCTCTAATCTCCATGAGCATTTCACCATCATTGTCAGGTGGTCAGTAGTAATTCCTGCCGCTAGACTTTTATTGTTCAAACATGAAATTTCTACTTAGAGAAATTCTGTGGTACAGTTTGATTCATTTAAATTTTTTATTTTATTTGATGCTGTGCTTCCTTTCACATATAGTACCACTCCCCAACCAGTGCAACCAACTGTGTAATTTCTACATATTTTGTATCCTGGTATTATCGCATGCCATTAGCTATCCTCATTCCACTAAGTTTCCATGATGCCTATTATAGCCATTGTCTCTTTTAATGCTAAGCATTCTAATTCACCCATGTTAGTATTCACACTTCTAGCATTTGTATACAAGCATTTGTACATTTTGTCAATATTCAGTTGTCTTCATGTGTTATATTTAAATGGGACTCTTATGTTTGACTGTTCCTTGCTAGCTCCTACTTGTATTTTACCAACTTCTTTCCTATAGTATTTTCTAGGATATAGAGTTTCCCTTTTAATAAATTAATCTCTAAGGGACGGCTCTGCCTGAACCATGTGCTCTTCCATACCTGTTGGCTTTCCCCCAGGTCTTAGTTTAAAAAATCCTCTACAACCTTTTTAATGTTACATGCCAACAGTTTAGTTCTGTTTTGGTTTAGGTGGAGCCCATCCTTCCTGTATAATCTCCTCCTTTCCCAAAAAGTTCCTCAGTTCCCGCTCCATACACCATCATCTTGTCCACACGTTGAGACTCTGCAGTTTTGCCTGTCTTCCTGGCCCTCCGCATGGAACTGGAAACATTTTGGAAAATGCTACTATGGAGCTCCTGGACTTTAATCTCTTACCTAGCGGCCTAAGTTTGGCCTCCAAGATCTCTCTCCTACCTTTTCATATGTCACTGGTACCAATATGTACCATGACCACCAGTCTTCCCCTGCATATGTCTGTATAGATATCTTAGAAGATCTGCAGTCTCTGCACTTGGCAGGCAATTTACAATGCAGTTCTCCCAGTCATCACAAACCCAACTTTTTATGTTCCTAATAATCAAATCTCCCATTACCATTGCCGAGCTTTTCCTAGTAACTGGGATTCTTCTTCGAGTGCTTACTCATATCGATTCCAATTAGGTGTGCACGCGCCGGGTGCACGCTCGTCGGAAGATTTTTACCCTAGCAACACTCGGTGGGTTGGCTGGGTCGCCCCCTGGAGTGGCGCCGCTATAGCGCTGGATATATACCCCTGCCAACCCAACGGCCCTTCAGTTCCTTCTTACCGCCCGTGACGGTCGTTGGAACTGTGGAGCACGGCTTTGCTGATCTCCACATCCCTAGCTACTCGTAGTTCTTTGCTCTTTACTGTGTTTATAGTTCGAGTTCTTCTTCGAGTGCTTGCTCATATCCATTCCAATTAGGTGTGCGCGCGCTGCATGCACGTTCGTCGGAGACTTTTTTTACCCTAGCAACACTCGGTGGGCTGGCAGGTCGCCCCCTGGAGTGGTGCCGCTATAGCGCCTGATATATACCCCTGCCGGCCCATCCGCTCCTCAGTTCCTTCTTACCTCCCGTGTTGGTCATTGGAACAGTGGAGCGTGGCTTAGCTGATCTCCACCTCCCTAGCGATTCGCTCGTTTATATAGTTAGTGTACATAGTTCATTTCTATAGTTCTAGTTAGCATTTAAATTAATAGTTCTTATAGTTGTGTATATAGTTAAAGAGGATCGGGGGCTCACCCCTTCTCCTCCCCCAGTACCGGGGCCCATGCCCGGTTCACCAGGCTTCAAACCCTGTGCGGCCTGTCATCGGCCGATGCCCACAGGAGACCCGCATGACGCCTGTTTAAAGTGCCTAGGCGAATCCCACCTTGTGGACAAGTGCCGAATCTGCAAGGCGTTCAAGCCCCAGACAAAGAAAGAGCGGACGTTCGCCTGAAGCAGCTTTTGATGGAGGCAGCGCTAACTCCTTCATCCTCGGCACCGACCCTGGCACCGGGAACAAGTGCCTCCTCCGCACTGGACCACCCGACACCAGTAAAGGCTCCTCGGCACCACCCTTCACCGGCCCAACCCTCTGGCCGGCACCGCTCCCTCTTCCCGAGGAGCAAGAGGCACAAGGTTCCTGCAGCACCTACAGCTACACCGCAGTCAGAGTGTACCTCCAAGATGGACCGCCCGGCCCCATCAACTGCCGCGGCACCGCTTGTCTCCGCACTGTTGGTTCCGGTCTCACAGGAGCCGTCGAGTCCGGAGCCTACCAGCTCCCTGGCGCACGCTGTGGTCGAGCTTGTCATGCCCTCCACACCGGAGACCTTCTCCACTGCGTGGGACCTAATTGCTCTGACAGAGCCTGAGCTGCCCCAACCCCTGGCACCGCCGGTGCTGGTTATTCAGTCATTGGGCAAGCCCATCATGGTGCGACCACCTTCCCCGGGCACCATCGAATGACGTCGGTCCCGATCTAGATCCCACCGTCACTCTCGATCCCGACATCGCTCCCGATCCCGGCGCCACTCGCAGTCCCAGTACCGCTCTCCATCCCGGTACCAGTCGTACTCGCAGCACCACTCAAGATCCCGGTCTCCGTCGTGGTACTCTCGGCACCGGTCCAGATCCCGGCACCGCTGTACCTCTTGCAGCTGATCCCGGCATGATGATGTAAGGCACCGGTCGACCTCCCGGCACCGCGCTGGTCACAGGTCCTGGTCCCGCTCCCGGTACCGCCACTGTTCCCAGTACCGTTCGCCGGTATCATGCAGAGATGAGTTCTATGGACGCAGAGACCTGGTCCAATCAACTTCAGCTCCTCTGTGGCCTTTGCGTCATCCGTCCGCCTCCTCACATGCGGTAAGTGTCTCCTACGGGGGTTCAGATACGCAGGCCCTCCCAGACCACGGACCTCCTCAGTGGTCTTTTTGGACACCTTGGGCCTATCACCAAGCCTAAGGCAAACCAATGGGCCCCTCACGCCCCAGTCACTCAGAGCACCTTGCACCCAAGGCCACAGTCAGCAGACCTCCCCCCGCTGGTACAGAGGAAACCACTGCACAAGCACCGGAACAGCATGATCTTCCGGAGATGGAGGTCCCCCAGGATGAGGCATCAGTCCAGGACCCATTCATCCCAGGGCTGTCATCTTCCTCTTCCCTGGATGAGGCGGTAGCAGGCACATCATCATCGGGGCCACCTCCGATTGACCCCCGATCACACCAGGATCTTCTGCGGCGTGTCGCCCAGAATATCAATCTTCCAGTAGAGGAGGTTCCTGAGGTGGAGGACCCAGTGATTAGCATATTATCTGCGGAAACACCAACCAGAGTGGCTCTCCCCTTCATCCGTTCAATCCAGGCCAGAGCGGACACTATCTGGCAGTCCCCCGCTTCCACTCCACCCACAGCCAGGGGAGTAGAACGAAAATACATGGTGCCTTCTAAGGGGTATGAGTACCTCTATGTGCACCCCGCCCCCTGCTCATTGGTGGTACAATCAGTCAATGAACGGGAGCGCCACGGCCAACAAACCCCCACGCCAAAATCTAGGGATGCCAGGCGCATGGATTTGTTGGGTCGAAAGATCTACTCCGCCGGAGGCCTTCAGCTCCACGTGGCGAACCAACAAGCCCTCTTAAGCAGGTACAGCTACAATACCTGGGAGGCGATCGGCAAGTTTACCGAGTTGGTTCCGCAGGACTCCCGTCAGGAGTTTACAGCTCTCCTAGAGGAGGGGAAGAGGGTCGCGAAGACCTCCTTACCAGCCTCACTAGATGCCGCTGATTCGGCAGCTAGAACGGTCGCCTCTGGCATAGCCATGCAACGCATATCATGGTTGCAAGTGTCTGGCCTACCACCTGAGCTGCAACACACCATACAAGACTTGCCATTTGATGGACAAGGCTTGTTCTCGCAAAAGACAGACCCCAGACTACAGAGTCTGAAGGACAACCGGGTCATTATGCATTCGCTGGGAATGCATACATCCCAGACTCAAAGACGGTCATTCTGCTCCCAACCTCAGCGCTCTTACACCCCACCTCGGCCAAAACAAGATTTTGCCTGAAGACGAGGTCGTACTACCCGCAGATGTCAGTCTGGACCTCAAGGGGGCAACAATTCCAGTCCCACCAAACCAACACCGGGACCCAAAGCAAACTTTTGAGGGTGCGCCTGAGAGCAGTGTACCAATTGCCTCCCCGGATCCCTTTCAGTTTTACAACTGCCTTTCCCCGTTCCTCCCTGCGTGGTCCCAGTTGACTTCAGATCGTTGGGTCCTACGTACGGTGGAGCTTGGATACCATCTTCAGTTTGTTTCACCCCCTCCCTCCACCCCGCCCTTCCTCTCCGAGCAACTCTCATTCAGGGACCCCCTCTCACGAGCAACTCCTCATTCAGGAGGTTCGCAGGCTCCTCTCAATCGGAGCTATAGAGAGGTACCAAGAGAGTTAAAGGGCAAGGGGTTTTATTCCCGATATTTCCTAATTCCCAAGGCAAAAGGGGGCCTCCGGCCCATCCTGGACCTGCGAGGACTGAACAAATTCATCATCAAAAGTTCAAGTTCCGCATGGTATCCCTGGGAACCATCATTCCTTCCCTGGATCCCGGAGATTGGTACACCGCTCTCGACATGAAGGACGCATATTTCTACATTGCAATTTATCCCCCACACAGGAGGTATCTGTGCTTTGTGGTAAATCAGGGTCACTACCAGTTTACTGTCCTCCCCTTTGGTCTTTCCTCGGCCCCTCGGGTCTTCACGAAGTGTATGGCGGTCGTCGCTGCTTCCCTGCGCCGTCGTCGAATACACATCTTCCCTTACCTCGATGACTGGCTTATCCGAGGGGCCTCCAAGGCATAAGTCATCAGCCACGTCACCATCATCAGGGAGCTGTTTATGCGTCTAGGCCTGATTATCAGTTTGGACAAGTCCACTCTGGTGCCTACGCAGAGGATAGAATTTATCAGGGCAATGCTGGACTCCAACCTTGCAACAGCCAGTTTACCCCCACACCGGTTTCAGGCCATAGTCTCCCTTGTCAAAAGTCTTCAGAGTTTTCCAACTACCTCTGCTCATACTTGTCTTGCTCTCCTCAGGCACATGGCTGCATGCACATTCATTACAAAGCATGCCAGACTGCGAATGCGCCCTCTACAAATCTGGCTTGCTTCCGTCTATCGGCCGGGCAGAGATGCCATAGACATTATTCTGACAGTTCCGCCGAATGTTCTAGGCTCCCTCGACTGGTGGAGGACGTCATCCTGAGTGTGTGCAGGCCTGCTGTTTCATCCTCCCCAGCCCTCCACGTCCCTAACAACAGACGCATCCTCACTGGGCTGGGGTGCTCACCTAGGGCACCTGCGCAACCAAGGCCTTTGGTCACTCCAGGAGTTGACGCTTCACATCAATGTCCAAGAGCTGAGAGTGGTCCGGCTGGCATGCCAAACGTTCCAGCGCCATCTACAAGGCCGTTGTGTTGCAGTATTCATGGACAACACAACGGCCATGTATTACATCAACAAGCAGGGAGGGACACGGTCCTCCCCCTTGTGTCAGGAAGATATCCGACTGTAGGACTTCTGCATAACCCACTCGATAGATCTAGTGGCCTCCTTCCTCTGAGGAGTACGGAACCCGCTTGCAGATCACCTGAGCAGGTCCTTCCTATCACACGAATGGTCCATCCATCTGGACGTTCTCCATTCGGTTTTCCGGAGGTGGGGCTTTCCCCACATCGACCTGTTTGCATCCAGAGTGAACAGGAAATGCCAGGTGTTCTGCTCCTACAAGGTCACTCCCCGGGCTCCCTGTCGGACGCGTTCTTGATTCCGTGGACGGGCCACCTCTGTTATGCCTTCCCATCGTTTCCTCTCATCCACCGAGTCCTACTCAAGCTCCGCAGGGACAAAGCCCGTCTTATCCTGATCACCCCGGCTTGGCCGAGGCAGCACTGGTACACCATGCTGCTCGACCTGTCCCTGTCAGATCCAATTCCCCTACCACTCTGGCCGGACCTGATCACGCAAGACTTCTGCAGGCTGCACCATCCGGACCTGCAGTCCCTTCATCTGACAGCATGGCTCCTGTCTGGTTAAGCCAATCGGAGTTGCGTTGCTCCGCCGCAGTGCAACAGGTGCTGCTCGGAAGCAGGAAGCCCTCCACGCGCTCGACATACCTCGCTAAATGGAAGCACTTCTGCCACTGGTGCGCCCAGCACGGCCATTCTCCGCATTCTGTATTAGTCCCCACTATCTTGGACTATTTATGGTGTCTCAAAGAGCAAGGTCTGGCGATCTCCTCTCTATGAGTGCATTTTGCAGCTATATCCACCTTCCATCCTGGGGAAGCTGGCAGTTCCGTTTTTTCCCACCCTATAGTTTCCAGATTCCTCAAAGGCTTGGAGCGACTCTACACCCTACCCCTACCTGGGACCTGAACCTTGTCTTAACCAGACTCATGGGGCCCCCCTTTGAGCCTTTAGCCACATGCTCGCTGCTGTACCTGTCCTGGAAGACAGCATTCCTAGTCGCTGTCACCTAGACGAGTCTCAGAACTTTGAGCATTGACTGTGAATCCCCCATATATGGTGTTCCATAAGGACAAGGTACAGCTGCGACCGCACCCGGCGTTCCTCCCTAAGGTCGTCTCCGCCTTTCACGTTAACCAGGACATCTTTCTGCCAGTCTTCTTTCCAAAGCTGCATTCATCGTGACGGGAACAGCAGCTCCATACTCTGGATGTCCGTAGGGCTCTCGCCTTCTACATTGAGAGAAGCAGACCCTTCCAGCGCTCACCTCAGCTATTTGTAGCGGTGGCAGAATGTATGCAGGGCATGGCAATCTCCTCCCAAAGTATTGCATCTTGGGTGACATCCTGTATTCGGGCTTGCTATGGCTTGGCTCATGTTCAGACTGGTCATCTCACCGCCCACTCTACTTGGGCTCAAGCCTCATCTGCCGCGTTCTTGGCCTATGTTCCCATACAGGAAATCTGCCGCGCGGGCACCTGGTCTTCCATCCACACTTTTGCATCGCACTATGCATTGGTCCAGCAGTCCAGAGACAATGCCGCCTTCAGCTTAGCGGTATTACGTTCCACAACGTCTCGCTCCGACCCCTCCGCCAAGGTAAGGCTTGGGAATCACCTAATTGGAATGGATATGAGAAAGCACACGAAGAAGAAAAGACGGTTACTCACCTTTGTAACTGTTGTTCTTCGAGATGTGTTGCTCATATCCATTCCACACCTGCCCTCATTCCCCACTGTTGGAGTAGCCGGCAAGAAGGAACTGAGGAGCAGATGGACCGGCAGGGGTATATATCCGGCGCCATAGTGGCACCACTCCAGGGGGCGACCTGCCAGCCCACCGATTGTTGCTAGGGTAAAAAGTCTCTGACAAACGTGCACGCGGTGTGCACATACCTAATTGGAATGGATATGAGCAATACATCTCGAAGAACAACAGTTACAAAGGTGAGTAACCGTCTTTTCTTGTAGTTATAGTTAGTGTTACTACTTCTATTCATAGTTAGTGTATATAGTTGAAGGGGGGATCGGGGATTAGCCCCTTTCTTCCACCCCGGTGTGGGCACATGCCCAAGGCACCGGGATTCAAACGGTGCTTGGCATGCCAGAAGCCAATGCCAGTAGGGGATCCCCACGACTCCTGCCTCAAGTGCCTAGGGGAATCCCACCTTCCTGACAAGTGCCGCATTTGCAAGTCATTTAAACCAAGAACAAAGAAGGAGCGGGACTTTCGATTGAAGCAGATCCTCATGGAGTTGGCGTTTAGTCCTGTGACACTGGTACCGAGCGCCCAACAGACTGCCTTGGTAAGGAGTACCCCTTCAGCACCGGATCACTCTGGTGCCAAGAAGGAGTCCCGGCACCGACCTCTACCAGCACCAACTTCTCGGCGCTGCTCCCTTTCCCTGACTGAGAAACGACATAGTGCTCTGACTCGTAGCCTCGCAGAAGGAGCACTTGTCTAAGACGGTTTGTCGGGCACCGTCATCCGCTGCGGCACCATCGACGCCGGCACCGCAGATTGCAGCTCCACCTAGCGTGGCACCGTCGATTCCGGTCCCACAAAGGCTGTTGAGTCCAGTGCCAGACAGCTCCCCGGCTCCTGCTGTGGTTGAGCTTGCTCTTCCTTCTACACCGGAGATCTTCTTACGGCAAGGGAGCTCATTGCTATGACGGAGCCGATACATCCTCAACCCTTGGCTCCGCCAGTGCGGGTTGTTTAATCCATCGGCAAGCCGGACCTGGTAAGGCCTCCTTCCGTCAGTCCACCAGAGAGACGTCATTCCAGATCACGGTCTCACAGACGCTCTTGATCACGTTGTTCCCACTCCCGGTGCTGCTCGCAGTCCTGGCACCGCTCTCCATCGCGGTACCGGTCGCACTCGCGGCGACGTTCAACATCTCGATCTGGCTCTCGGCACCAATGTCAGTACCATGTATCCCGCAGTCGCTCCAGACGAAGGGACTCGAGATCCCAGTCGACCTCCCAGCACCGGTATGGTAGAAGGTCCCAGTCTTGCTCCCGGTACCGCTCCTCGGTTCCACCCTGGGATCGAGCGTCAAGAACAGTGGTGCCCTCCCAGGATTTCTCGGCACCACCGTGGCCTTCGAGACACACATCGGTATCGTCTCAGGCTGGCAGTGCATCCTACCATCAGGAGCGTGACTCTGACGTCCCCAGCCAATATCTGGAGAGACAAAGCCACGAACAAGGGCCTCATAACTGGACCTTCTGGACACCATGGGCATACCACCAGGCCCAAGGTGCCCCATCAGTGGCTCAACTGTCGGCCCCGTCAGAACACTGGGTACCAGAGGCGACAGTGAGCCGCCCTCCCCCTACGGGCATGGACGAGGCTCCAATTCCATCTGTAGTCACCAAGGTTCCGCCTGATGCAGATGACGCCCCTCAAGACATGATCCACCTCAGGACCCGTTGGTCCTGGGCCTCTCCTCCTCCTCCTCCTCACCTGATGAGGCGGTAGCAGGAACATACTCCTCAGGCCCTCCGCCAATCGATCTCAGGGCCCATCAAGACCTCTTGAGGCGGGTGGCTCAGAATATGAATTGCAGATGGAAGAGGTCACTGAAACAGAGGACCCGGTCATGGACATCTTATCGGCTGATGCACCTACTAGAGTGGCTCTCCCGTTCATCCGCACTATACAGGCTAATGCGGACACCATTTGGCAATCCCCGGCTTCAATTCCACCTACAGCTAGGGGAGTAGAGAGGAAATATATGGTCCCTCAAAGGGGTACAAATACCTCTACGCTCACCCACCTCCCTGCTCTCTGGTTGTCCAATCGGTGAACGAATGAGAGCGTCATGGCCAGCAAGCATCAGCTCCTAAGGCGAAGAAGGCTAGACGCATGGACCTCCTAGGCCGCAAAATATACTTGTTTGGGAGCCTCCAACTTAGGGTGGCAAACCAACAAGCCCTCCTAAGTCGGTATAACTTTAATATGTGGGTGTCCATGGGGAAGTTTACGGAGCTTCTTCCCCAGAAGTTCCATCCAGAGTTTACGGCCCTACTTGAAGAGGGTAAAAAGGTAGCAAGAACCTCCCTCCAGGCCTCTCTGGGTGCAGCGGACTCGGCTGCCAGAACTCTGGCATCCAGAGTGACGAGGCGTATCTCCTGGCTCCAGGCCTTCCCCCTGAATTGCAGCAGACCATTCAAGATTTACCCTTCGAGGGCCATGGCCTTTTCTCAGACAAAACTGACCCCAGGTTGCAAAGTCTGAAGGACAATCGTGTCATAATGCGCTCGCTGGGTATGCACATGCCAGTGACCCAATGAAGGTTCTTCCGGCCCCAGCCACACCACCCTTACAACCAGACTAGGCTGTGTCAGGACGCTACAAGAAGGCGTGGCAGGGGGAATCGGCGGAGGCAGTCTGGCCCTCAAGGAACCCAAAGTCAAGTGCCTCCTAAATCACCAATGGGGTCCAAGCAAAACTTCTGATGGGACGCCCGAGGACAGCCCACCAGTTACCCTACCAGATCCTTCTCCCTCCTTTTTCAACCGCCTCTCCCATTTCCTCCCTGCCTGGTCCCAGCTAACCTCAGGTCGTTGGGACCTCCGCACGGTGGAAGCGGGATACCACCTCCAATTTGTTTCAAATCCCCCCCCAACCCTCCCTACCCGTCCCTCTTCAGGGTCCCCTCTCACAAGCAATTCCTCTTACAAGAGGTCCAGGTGCTTCTAAAACTGGGAGCCATAGAGGGGGTGCCAAAAGACATGAGGGGCAAGGGGTTTCTATTCCTGCTACTTCTTAATCCCCAAGGCAAAGGGAGGTCTACGACCGATCCTAGACTTGCGAGAACTCAACAAATTCATGATAAAGCTGAAGTTCTGCATGGTATCCCTGGGGACCATCATCCCATCCCTGGATCCGGGAGACTGGTATGCCGCCCTCGATATGAAGGACGCGTATTTCCACATCGCCATTTATCGACCACACAGACGGTACCTCCGTTTTGTGGTCAACCACCCACACTTTCAGTTCACGGTACTTCCCTTTGGCCTTTCTACAGCTTCAAGGGTCTTCACCAAATGCATGGCTGTAGTAGCCGCCTCCCTCCGGCATCGTCAAGTACACGTCTTCCCGTATCTCGACGATTGGCTCATTCGAGGGACTTCCCAGTCACAAGTATCGCAGCACCTGTGTATCATCAGAGACCTCTTCAGGAGCCTAGGCCTCATGATCAACACAGAAAAGTCTACTCTGACGCCCACGCAGAGAATAGACTTCATCAGAGCTGTTCTGGACTCCAATCTGGCCAGAGCCTACCTCCCGCAGTCGCGTTTTCAAACAATGGCTTCAATAATTTGAAGTCTTCAATCCTTTCCGACAATGTCGGTGCGCACCTGCCTCAGCCTAGTAGGTCATATGGCCTCCTGCACCTTCGTGACCAAGTACGCCAGGCTACGCCTCCATCCCTTCCAAACCTGGCTTGCTTCAATATACATCCCCACAGAGACAGTCTGGATTCGGTGCTCACTATCCCCAGGAAGGTTCTCAACTCCCTCACTTGGTGTTTAGACTCCTCTCTGATCTTTGCAGGGATGCCATTCCACCCACTGCAACCCTCGGTGGCCCTAACCACAGACGCATCATCTCTGGGTTGGGGTGCCCACCTCGGGAGTCTTCACACTCAAAGCCTCTGGTTGCCCCAAGAGCTGGCCTTGCACATCAACGTGAAGGAGCTGAGAGCAGTCCGTCTAGCATGCCAGGTGTTTCGGGACCATCTACAAGGCCATTGTGTATCAGTGTTCACGGACAACACAACGGCCATGTTTTACATAAACAAGCAGGGCGGAGCATGCTCCTCCCTCCTTTGTCAAGAAGCCATCTGCCTCTGGGACTTTTGCATAGCCCATTCTATCGATTTGGTAGCGTCTTTTCTCCCAGGAGTCCAGAACATTCTGGCAGATCACCTCAGCAGATCCTTCCTGTCTCACGAGTGGTTGATTCATCCGGACTTATTCATTCTGTTTTCTGGAGGTGGGGCTTTCCCCACATAGACCTCTTTGCCTCCTGAGAGAACAGGAAATGCCAGGTGTTCTGCTCCTTCCAAGGATGCTCCCTGGGCTCCCTCTCAGAGGCATTCCTGATCCCGTGGAAGAGGGACCTACTTTATGCCTTCCCACCATTTCCGCTCGTCCACAGAGTCCTACTCAAGCTCCACAGGGACAGAGCCCACCTGATCCTCATTGCACCAGCGTGGCCGAGGCAGCATTGGTACACCCTGTTGTTCAACCTCTCAGTAGCAGACCCAATCCCGCTGCCACTCTGGCCGGACCTCATAACACAGGACTTTGGCAGGCTTCACCATCCGGACCTGCAATCCCTTCATCTCACAGCATGGCTGCTGTGTGGTTGAGCCAGTCTGAGTTGCATTGCTCTGCCTTGGTACAACAGGTGCTCTTGGGCAGTAGGAAGCCTTCCACTAGGATGACATACCTCGCCAAGTGGAAATGTTTCTCCTACTGGTGCGCTCAGAGTAACTTAGTCCCCGGACACATATCTGTCCCTACTGTCCTGGATTACCTATGGTCCCTGAAAGAGCAGGGCCTGGCAGTCTCTTCTATAAAGGTGCATCTGGCACCTATTTCCGCCTTCTACCTGGGGTAAAGTGGCCGTTCAATCTTCTCTCACCCCATAGTTGCCAGATTCCTTAAGGGATTGGAACGGTTGTACCCTCAAGTCAGACACCTGACCCATACCTGGGATCTAAACCTGGTGCTAGCCAAGCTTATGGGTGCCCCTTTTGAGCCTCTGGCCACCTGCTCGCTGCTGTATCTCTCCTGGAAGACAGACTTCCTCGTTGCTATCACCTTGGCAAGACGAGTATCGGAGCTTCAGGCTTTGACAGCAGATCCCCCGTATACGGTATTCCACAAGGACAAGGTACAGTGCGACCACACCCCTCTTTCCTCCCTATAAGGTGGTGTGTGCTTTCCATGTCAATCAAGACATCTTTTTCCCGAAGCCGCACTCATCACATCAGGAACAACAACTACATACCTTGGATGTCCGCAGGGCCCTCGCCTTTTATGTCAAGAGAACCAAACCCTTCCAACGTTTGCCTCAGCTCTTTGTAGCGGTGGCAGACCGGATGAAAGGCATGCCAGTCTCTTCCCAACAAATTTCATCTTGGGTGACATCCTGCATCCGAACATGCTATGAATTGGCTCACATTCCAGCTAGCCATCTCACCGCCCATTCTACTCGGGCGCAAGTCTCATCTACCACTTTCCTGGCCCATGTCCCCATCCAGGAAATATGTCGCGCTGCTACCTGGTCATCAGTTCACACCTTTGCCTCACATTACGCATTGGTTCAGCAATCCAGAGATGATGCAGCCTTTGGCTCAGCAGTTTTGCATTCTGCGACGTCTTACTCCGACCCCACCGCCTAGGTAAGGCTTGGGAATCACCTAATTGGAATCGATATAAGCAAGCACTCGAAGAAAAGACAGTTACTCACCTTTGTAACTGTTGTTCTTCGAGATGTGCTGCTCATATCCATTCCAAACCCGCCCTCCTTCCCCACTGTCAGAGTAGCCGGCAGGAAGGAACTGAAGGGCCGTTGGGTCGGCAGGGGTATATATCTGGCGCTATAGTGGCGCCACTCCAGGGGGTGACCCAGCCTATCCACCTGTCATAAACGGATAGGTAAGGTAAGGGTTAAGTTTCTTTTACCTGGAAAGGGTAACCAAACACCTGACCAGAGGACCAATCAGAGAACTGGATTGTTTAAAGTCAGGGGCGGGAATTTGTATACTCGGGGTCTTTTTTGTTTTCTCGGCTGTGAGTAAACAAGGTTTCCTCCTAACTCCTTCTTATTTCAAATATTATACCAAAAGTCTGTGAGTACAAAGGAACCCCAAAGCAATTCGGCTATGAGGAGCTTTGTGTTGTACGAATAGATGTGGATGGCTGTGTCTTTTGTTGTTTTCTCGGCTGTGAGTTAACAAGCTTTCTCCTAACTGCATCTTATCTCCAAGTGTCTCCTACACATCTGTGAGTACAAAGGAACCCCAAGCAATTCGGCTATGAGGAGCTTTGGGTTGTATTTACATGTATGTGGATTGGTTGGACTGGTTTAATCGGGCTATCTTTTAAATCAGACTGTTTCTTCATATTTTCTTATAAGCAAGAGCCTGTATTGAGTTTCTTAATGCAAGATTATTGTTTTATATTTTCTTTCTTTTTTTTTTTAAACTTTTCTTTTAAAACGTGTGGAAGTTTCTTTTCCTAGGGAGGCAAAGGGAAGGGAAAAGCCAGGCTGTGGGCTATTTTCCTATTGCTTTCAGGGAAAGAGCAGGCTACGGGGAAAGAGAAAAAGAATCACCTCTGTATCAGGTATCTGTCTCCCTCACGGGAAGGCAGGCACGGGAAAGGCAAAGCCAAGCTGTTGGTATTTTGCATCTCAATTGTCCTGAGGGCAGAGAACGCTTATCTCTTGGGAAGCAGAGAAACCGGTTTCTTGGCAAGCCTGGGAAGGAGGGGGGGGGAGGGAGTTTCTCCCCTGCTTTTAGCATCCAAGGCATTTGGAATCTGGGTGTCCCCCCAAGGGAGGGTTGGGGACACCAGAGAGAGGAAAGGGGGGATCAGGCCCCGGCAATTCCTGATCTGGTGGCAGCGAGAATATCCAAGCTGGTAGTGAGCTTGGGGGAGTTTCAGGTAAGCCCCCAGACTTTTGGACGCAAAAGTCCAGGTTTGGGACAGGACCAGATTGTGGACGCTAAAGTTCAGGTCTGGGACTGGGAGGCTAGATTACCACACCACCGAGTGTTGCTAGGGTAAAAATCTTACGACGAGCGCGCATGTGGCGCGCGCACACCTAATTGGAATGGATATGAGCAACGCATCTCAAAGAACAACAGTTACAAAGGTGAGTAACTGTCTTTTTCTTCTACATGTTATTTTGGGAAATACACAGCTATGTAATGCGGACCACAAAAATACCTACATATATATCATGTTCTCTAAAGTAACTAAGAGAGAGTGATATTTATAGCATTAACATATATAATGGACCTAGAAAACTATAAAAAGCACTGGTGAGCTGTTGCACTGCTTATAGACAGAGATTTTCTTTTGGAAAATATTTTATATACTTTTATTATCCGGGCTGGCCAGGTCATAACTAAAATGCATACTGGAATTAAAGACAGCTGTACACAGCTTTTCAACATTTAATTGATGGCTAGCATTTGGGAGAGTAGGTATAAATGATTGGCTCAAATAAAGTCTTACTCTTAAAACTGACAGCAATATTTATTCTTATACCTGAGCTGTTTACCACAGAGATAAGAAGAAAAGCTAGAAATTAGCTTCCCTTTGTCACTTTGTGTATTTTGTAGCTAAGTGTTATTGCCTAAGTGGATGTGAGATGCTACTGAAACCTTTCTTTATGCACGACACCCAAAAATCTGGTTAGGGAAAGATACAAGAATTGTTAAAGAATGTTCGGTACAATAAGCATTCAGATATCATGATGATGGGCACAATATCAATACTGCATAAAAGTAAAACATGACTTGCTTTTTTGTTTGGCAAGACTCTCACAGAGCTTTTCAGCGCACTTAAATCGAGACATGTTCCTTTATACTGGCTTCTAATTGCATTTGGAGGTCTTTGATCACCACATATAAATGTTTACAGAGATCTTGGGGCAAATACATAATTACAAATGTTCTTGTGCATATTTCTGATGGAAATACTTTCTTAAACCAGGGTTGGCCTAATACTGAAGGACTTGTAGAGAAACCAAAGTGACATGAAACTTCAAATAGGTTTGTACACTTCCGCTATTTGATTATTTAGCAGCCTTGTTTAAATAGTCTGATGTTTAAAAAAAAACAAAACACAATTGTTTGAACTTTTATCTAGAAGAGTCATATATCCCCCTTCTCAACCCATATGATAAAGTTGTGATATACAGGGGTACTAACGAGAAACCAATCTTTTATATCTTGGCCCCTGTAATGTGATGTAGTTCAGGGTTACAAAAGGTGATACTTTTACCATATGGCAGGAGTCTATTGTCTCCAACACTCTTGTGTGTGTTATATGTTGATAGTGAATGTCAGTGTGTGTTGCATTCTCTCAATGACCTTTCTCATTATTGTGGCATGGATAGTTTGGGAGAGACAATGCTAAGTTAGTTTGGTGGCAGCCAAACCAAACACAACTCTTATGCAAGGAGAGGCTGTTGGCTGTTTGTTGAACTTATGATATATTATTATAGATTATAAAATGGCCTTGAGGTTTATATATATTTTAAAAATATTTACATTTTTTAAATTAAGTATAAACAAATCCTAGTGAAAAATCCTCCCCTCTGAACCATGGCTGATCAAATGTGGAACAGACATAACTGCATCAAAGAAGCATTCAGTGTCCTTAGCACCAACGGTGGCATGAAGATGAGACAGAGAAGCACACTACTTCGTCGTAAGGTGCTCCAATTGTGCTTTATTGTTTTGGTGATGGGGAAGAGAGAGATGGGTGTGGGTGGATTGGAGGGAGGTGAGAATTTTTTGCAGTAGCCCTTCTCTGAACAGTACTAGTCATTCCTTGCACAAGATTTTCTTCCAAAACTAGCTGTTGCTCTGGCTGGCAAGATATTCAGAAGGCTAGCCATTTTTAAGCACTTTAGAGTATAAAAGAGCAAGTGTACATATATATTTCATGACATGATTTCTCCCAGCCCACCCTTTTTACTTGTCATTTATAAAAAGCCTTAAACAGATTTCAAGTTGCTCACCAAGTTACTTTTCCATATTAGGAACATACTCTAAATATGTTGTATAACAGCTGTTTCAAACAAAAAACAAAAGAAACCCTTCCTCTGTTACAGGAAAAGTTTTTCTTTTCAAGTATTTTAACTATCTATTCTTCACTACTGTTTTCTGTAGAGGGTTGTAGAGGACTGTTCACAGACTTGCTCGCTGTCAAGTAATTGCGAGTTATAGTTAAAATCATGTGATCAGAAGTCCAGCATTTGTGGTACTGAAACCACTATGATGACAGTTCTTTCACACCAAAATGTCACTGGGCATATAATCATCTTTGCCAAAATACCTTACTTTATCCTTGGGTCTGCTTCTGCTGGTAGTGATGGCAAACAGCAGAGATTTTAAGGGAAGCCTGTATTAATATTGTAGCACTAGCTATTGTTCCAGTACTGACTGAAATAACTGATGTTTATTTACGAAAGAGCTTATCAGTTCTTCATATTTGCAGTGGAAGTGATAATACAGTATTTGTCTCATTTATTTAGAGATATTTTGTTATAGTTTTTAGATCCTTATCGTGGTTATTCAGAAGACATGTCAACTCAGCCAGATTGTAGTTTGAAATTCATTAACAACATAAATTGTAGAAGAGTTAACTGCTGGCTGACACATAAAATACCAGAGGTGGTAGCTTTGGAAGACATCGTCCCTTCGGAAGACCAAGAGTTCCTCCATACATCTTCAGACTGGGTCTCCCCAGCAACAGAAACCCATGATGATATTTCTATGGAAACAGTAATCGATTTTAAAATGACAGGGGATACAATCAGTAAAGAGAAGATGGATTTTCCAACAAGACTTGTAATGTCTTTTGAACTACCTAGGAACTCTGAAGTAATTGCTGATGCAATGTGGCTGACACCTGATCATTCCTTACTTATGGATATTGAGCCTTCAAAATCCAGGGGATTCCTAGAAAGCCCAGTCACAGCTGCTCTGCAACAATCCATGCTAACAGAGTGTGAGGGTGATGTTACCATGTGTGAGCAACCAATAATCAAGAGCAAACAAATATTTCCAATTCTGGAGTTTGTTGGTGAAAAATTTAGAGAAAAACTGCATGTTGACCTTAACTGAGGTATGAATAGGCTAATTATGATCTGGACTTGCCAAAATGTTCCCACTATTAAATATATACTATCAATAATGCAAAAAGATACTTCTAAACAATTTTTCTAGATGTCGTGTTAACCTATGGGGCATTTATACTTGGGTAGTAGTATTAAGGCTTTTGGTTAGGGCCTTGAAACCCTTGTGGGTAAGATGAGGTTCTACTCAATTTATGAATTGTAGTACTAGGTTGAATCTGTACACACAGTAACACCACCCCCACCACAAAACTAGGATCCTCTTAACATCAGATGGCTGCATGAGGGACAGGACCTGTTCCAGTATCTGAGAGGCCAGGTGCTCCCTCTCTCATTTCTCAGGCTTTCAAAGAGATGTTGATTTTCAGGGTTGGGGGTGGGAGCCACTGGAAAATCACCCAAAACCTGTAGAGATTTTTCTGAGAGATTGGGAGCACAGCTCAGCTGGATTTGGGAAATACTCCCATTGTTTTTTTTGGCCCATTCCTGTGTATAGAAAACAAGATAGAAATTAACATTTTTCTTTGGGTGGCCTCTGCACATTCCCAGTCATTGGATGCATTAGCTGTGCAGCTCCAGCGATGGAATGTTTCAAAGCAGTGCCCACTGTGGCACTCTCTCGCCCCCTTCTGTACCTCCCCTCACCGTTTCTTAACATTCTGAAGGCAAGGTTGTAAAAGGGGATGTGTTGCACTGGCCACCTTAGATCCTTCCAAATAGATCAGGCTGATCCAACCCAGATCCAATCTCTTCAAAGACCCAGTGCCTTAGTTAGATTTCATAGGTAGGAATAGGGTTTGAAACTTTAGCTTGCATATTTTCTTTATGAAAGAATTTCTTTTATTTATTTTTATTAGTTCCCACTCCTCTGGGTGAGTTTGGCCAGATCCAAAGAGGAAGTGGCCAAGGGTAAAGAGGGTGTGCCTCTTGTCCTGCTGTATTTCCACTTTGGATGCCCATACAAGATGTTTGGTTTGCGTCAATGAAGGACACTCTCCTTCCTGGTGCATGATCTGCAGCACTTTCAGTCCAAGAGCTCACAAAGAGCCTCAGAGCTGGCTTCAAGCCACATGACTGCAAGAGGCACCAGTGGCTTAACCTTCTGGTTCCATAACCACTTGTTCCATGAGTCCCAAGTGGTCTGCGTTGGCCCCTATCCCCTCAGGGGATAAAGAGCCCAAGATCCCGATAAAGGTACCCTGCTCCTCTCCTAGAATAGAAAGCAAAACAAAACCTTTGATATTGAAAGATCCAAAGCCATTTGGCTTCTAATTCTAGATACAGCAGAACCCCACAGATGTCTGCTTCGGTTACCAGAACCAATCCTGATGGGGGCATCTCTTGGATCCAACACCTCTGGTTCCAGTGAAGAGTTTGGTGCAAGATATAATTAGTTCTAGCAGAATCAAGCACAACTCTGGGTCCCCCTTGGATCCCTCAGGGTCAGTTCTGAAAACATCCTCAGAACCTAGGCCAAGGGTTAAGGCAACAGAAGAGGGCAAAAACTAAAGAAAGGTCTTACCCCTAATATAACAAGACTGGGGAGGAGTTCTGACTCTGATGCCGGCACTGCCTACCATAATGACAGTTGTCCAAGTACATCACTTGGATCAACAATTCAAATCTGATCTGAAGGTTATGAAGATGCTTGTGTCCTCTTGGTGGGGTGATAAGGGGAATAAAAGAAAAGCCACAGGTCCACTTCCTACTCCCACTTCCCTGATGGGAAAAGACAAAAGATCATGGAGCAGATTCAGATATCTGTAGATGTTTGGCTCCCTGCCCCTAGAACACTATAGGCTCACCAGGGAGGTCTGTCTCTCCCTTTTCAGTTTTAAGGCTGCAGGATCACTGATTTCCCTTTTATTTACTGCCTTGGTTCTGAGGTCAGAACTACAATTTGACATTGAGTTGGATTGTGAAAGACAAGTTAATTTACTTCCTCAGTTCCCCTCACTTGAAAAGAAAGAGTGCCTGGGCTACACAGATGCTCCCCACAGTTCATATAAACATAGACCGTGCCCTTACTCCAGTAGATACTTCAATAGGAAACCTTATACAGAATATTAGAGACACAAGGTGGGTGAGGTAATATCTTTTATTGGACCAACTTCTATTGGTGAGAGAGACAAGCTTTCAAGCTACACAGAGCTCTTCAGGTCTGGGAAATTTATTGAACATGTCACAACTAACTAAGAGATCAAACATATAGTTTAGCATAAGTAGTTAGCACATATTCTAAGGCAATGGTTCTCAACCAGAGGTCTGGGCCCCCTTGCGAGGGAGGGGTCTGTGAGCAGGTTTCAGGGGGTCTGCTGAGCAGGGCCAGCATTAGACTTACTGAAGCCCAGGGCACAAAGCCAAAGCCCCACTGCATGAGGCGGAAGCCTGAGGCTCCAAGCCCCACCAGGGCTGAAGCCAAAGTCCGAGCAACTTAGCTTTGCAAGGGGCCCTGTGGAGTGTGGCCCCAGACAATTGTCCTGCTTGCTACCCCCTAACGCTGGCCCTAACATTTATATGCAGAAAAACAGTTGTGGTGGTGGGCTGTGGAATTTTTATAGCATCTTGTGAGGGGCCTCAGAAAGAAAAAGGTTGAGAACTGCTTTTTTAAGGGACCATTCAAGATGAAGTTGCCCATTAACAGTCCTGTAGTCATAAGACCAAAGAGGGGTTAGTAGGTTACAGATTGTTGTAATAAGCCATAAATCCAGTATCTTTATTAAGACCATGATTTTTAGTGTGTAGCAAAATTGTGAATTTAAGCTCCCAGGCTCATCTTTTGAAAGTGTTGTGAAGGTTTCCTTTGAGGATGGGGACTGATAGGTCAGATATCACCCGTAGGTGATTTTGTCTTATCATTTTCCTGTGTGAGTTCATTTGAGAGTGTAGTGATTATCTAGTTTCACCCACTTAGTTGCTGCTGGGGATTTAGTGCCCTGGATGAGGTATACCACGTTATGATAGGCATGTGTAGCACCCAGGGAACTTGCAAGGTTTTATTGTGGGGGATAGATATCATTGTAACTGTGTAGCTATGTCTGCAGGTTTTGCATCTGTTGCTCAGTTTCATGACTTGGTTGTCAGAATGGCTTCAACTTTAAAGATTCCATCCATCTCACTAGAAGAGACCTCTCATCCAGTGTTCCATATATTGGGGTCACCTTCTAACAGCCAGATCATACTCTCACTGTTAGAAGTGCTGTTAAAACCAGCCAAATCTGTTTGGACCAACCCTGTCTCTAATCAGCCACGACAAAGAAGGCTGACAAGCCCTATCAGTTACTATGTGAGGGATTTTCTTTTCCTCCCCCGACACACCTGGCTCACAACACACTAGTGATTGCTGCAGCAGTTCAGAGGACAACAGGAGAACAAGCAGCAGAGAATCCTGTGGCACCTTATAGACTAACAGACGTTTTGGAGCGTGAGCTTTCGTGGGTGAATACCCACTTTGTCAGACGCAGGTAGGTGGCACATTCCAGGGGCAGGATACACTATGCTAGCAAGCAATAGAGGTAACGGGTGTAGTTCAATCAGGGGAGATGAGGCCCTGTTCTAGCAGTTGAGGTGTGAAAACCAAGGAGGAGAAACTGGTTCTGTAATTGGCAAGCCATTCACAGTCTTTGTTTAGTCCTGGCTGATGGTGTCAAATTTGCAGATGAACTGAAGCTCAGCAGTTCTCTTTGAAGTCTGGTCCTGAAGTTTTTGTTGCAGGATGGCCACCTAGGTCTGCTATAGTGTGGCCAGGGAGTTGAATTGCTCTCCTACAGGGTTTTGTATATTGCCTTCCTGATATCTGATTTGTGTCCATTTATCCTTTTCCGTAGAGACCGTCCAGTTTGGCCGATGTACATAGCAGAGGGCATTGCTGGCATATGATGGCGTATTTACATTGGTGGACGTGCAGGTGAATGAACCAGTGATGGTATGGCTATCTGGTTAGGTCCTGTGATGGTGTCGCTGGTGTAGATATGTGGGCAGGACCAGACTTCAAAGAGAACTGCTGAGCTTCAGTTCATCTGCAAATTTGACACCCTCAGCTCAGACTAAACAAAGACTGTGAATGGCTTGCCAATTACAGAACCAGTTTCTCCTCCTTGGTTTTCACACCTCAACTGCTAGAACAGGGCCTCCTCCTCCTGATTGAATATACCTCGTTATCTCTAGCTTGCTTGCTAGATAATTACCTGCCCTGGAAATTTCCACTACCTGCGTCTGATGAAGTGGGTATTCACCCAACGAAGCTCACGCTCCAAAACGTCTGTTAGTCTATAAGGTGCCACAGGATTCTCTGCTGCTTTTACAGATCCAGACTAACACGGCTACCCCTCTGATAGGAGAACAAGTGCATTCTACCCCATCTGACACACAGAACAAAAAGTTGCATAGTCTGGTTGGGAAGGTTTTCACCTCAGCACTGTTAGGCAGTTGATTGTCTAATTACCAGGCCATAATGTCCAGGTATCTGTACCATTTGTGGGAGAAAATGGCCTTATTTGCTAAGGACCTACCTGAAGATCAAAGGAAATTGGCTAAAGCCTTAAAACTAGAACATCTAGTAGTTACGCATGAACTGAAAACCTCATTTGATTAATCAGATGCAGCAACAAGACCAGTAGCTTCAAGCCATCACACTGACATGACAGGTATGACTTAGATTCTCTAGTCTTCTGCCTGAAACTAGGACATGTGTGGAAGATCTTCCATTCAACGATGATAGCTTGTTTAGTGCAAGGATGGATAAAGTCCTAGAGAAGGTGAAGGACACTAGATCAACATTAGATCACTAGGAGTTTATTAACCCTCAGAGGGAAGATTTGGAGCACCTGTCTTTAGATATCAGAAGCCGTAATACCCTTCCTCACCCTCATCTTTGTGTTTCATGCAGAGACATCAACATGAGCATCAACAATCTCCTGCGGAGGCTAAAAAGCTTCAAGCCCTACTCAAAGTACAGGCAAACCACATCTTTGTCTTTTGCGTCCTTAGACTGCAGGCTGGAGATGATATTCCACAGCTGCAAACCAATCTTAATCCATTTACTCTGCCCCGTTCCATATTTGGGGATCAGCTTCCTCTCTCGTACAACTGAAGTTCTATAACCACAGACAAGTGGATCCTAGACATAGCACAAAAAGGATATTACATACAATTTGACACAGTCCCTCTCCACAACCCTCCTCTTTCCTCTCTATCCAGGTACTCCTCTCAAGGGAGCCTACTAAGAACACAGGTTTGCCCACACTTGGAAGAAGGCACCGTAGAGGAAGGAATTCAGGGGAAAGGGAATCTCTGCCAGATATGTTCTGATTCTGAAGACCGATGAAAGTCTCTGACCCATCTTAGACTTGAGAGAGCTCAACTCTTTCATCAGAAAGTTCAGATTCTGCACATTGATCCTAGCATCCATAATTCCCTTCCTATCCACCCAAGCTCATTTTTGGGCTCTTGATTTGTGGGCATATTTCCACCTCACTATCCCTTTGGCTTTTCTACTACACCATGCCTGTTTACAGAGTTCTTACCTGCAATGGCAGCACATCTAAGATGATGGGGTGTACACATCTAACTTTATTTAGACAATTGGCTCATAAAAGTATCATTGGGGTTTTTTAAGAGTAGGTTGGAAAAACACCTGTCAGGGATGGTCTAGAGAATGCTTAGTCCTGCCTTGAGTGCAGGGGACTGGACTAGATGACCTCTTCATGTCCCTTCCAGTTCTATGATTCTATGATCATCATCACCACAAGATAGTTTGTCCAAAGATATGCCTCACAAATGCTTCCATTTTGAGAAACTGGGACTCAGAATAAATACATTAGGAAAAAAAAATCGCACTTACTCCATACACAAAGAATCTCCTCCATTGTGGCAAAACTGGACTCAAGCAAGAGCCTTTCTTCAGTCAGATACACTCATACCTCAAGAGAACTCCTACCAGACAATCTCAGACTGATGGGCCTCATGGCCTCAGCTACATACGTAACCCACTATGCTCAACTCAGATGAGAGCTCTGCAGCACTGGATTGCAAAATATTATCTGACAAGTTTGGACAGCATATTATTGAAATTGACATGCCCAAGAGAAGTGCTTCTATCCTTCTCGTGGTAGACAGCACCACAACATCCAGAAAGGGGTAGCATTCAATCCCCCAGCTCCATGAGCAACTTTCACCTCCACTGATTCCAGCTTGGGATGGGGAGCCCACTTCAGCAACCTAACAATTCACAGTCATGGGAACCCACTGGAGAAGAAGTTACATATCAACATAGTAGAATTTAGGGCAATTCTTCTTCGAGTACTTGCTCATATCGATTCCAATTAGGTGTGTGCACGCCGCGTGCACGATCGTCCGAAGATTTTTACCCTAGCAACACTTGGTGGGTTGGCTGGGCGCCCCCTGGAATGGTGCCGCTATGGCTCTGGATATATACCCCTGCTGACCCAACAGCCTTTCAGTTCCTTCTTACTGCCCATGATGGTCGTTGGAACTGTGGAACGCAGCTTTGCTGATCTCCACATCCCTAGCTACTCGTAGTTCTTTACTGTTACTGTGTCTATAGTTTGAGTTCTTATAGATATAGTTAGTCCTTATCTTTATAGTTAGTGTATATAGTTCACAGGGGGGATCAGGGATTAGCTCCTTTCCTCCACCCCGGTGCGGGCCCATGCCTAAGGCACCGGGATTCAAACCGTGCTCGGCGTGCCAAAAGCCGATGCCAGTAGGGGATCGCCACAACTCCTGCCTCAAGTGCCTAGGGGAATCCCATCTTCCTGATAAGTGCTGCATTTGCAAGTCCTTTAAGCCAAGGACAAAGAAGGAGCGGGACTTTTGATTGAAGCAGCTCCTCATGGAGTCGGCACTTAGTCCTGCCGTGTCGGCGCCGAGCGCCCAACAGACTGCTTCAGTAAGGAGTGCCCCTCCGGCACCGGACCGCTCCGGTACCGAGAAAGAGTCCCAGCACTGACCCTTACCGGCACCGACATCTGCTCGGCACCACTCCCTGTCCCCGAGACCTGGGAAGCAACATAATGCCTCAACTTCGGCTGCACAGAAGGAGCGCTCTTCCAAGACGGGTCGTCCGGCACCGTCATCTGCCACGGCACCATCGACTGCGACTCCACAGATTGTGGCTCTGCCAACCTCAGCACTGTCAATTCTGGTCCCACAAAGGCCGTTGAGTCTGGTTCCCGACAGCTCCCCAACTCATGCTGTGGTAGAGCTTGCCCTCCCTTCTACGCTGGAGGGCTTCTCCATGGCAAGGGAGTTCATCGCAATGATGGAGTCAACGCGGCCTCAACCCCTGGCACCGCCGGTGTGGGTCATACAATCCATCGGCAAGCTGGCCATGGTAAGGCCTCCTTCCGTTGGTCCACCAGAGAGACGTTGTTCAAGATCCCGGTCTTGCAGATGCTCTCGATTGTGCTGTTCCCGCTCTCGGCACCACTCGCAGTCCTGGCACTGCTCTCCATCACGGCACCGATCGCACTCGCGGCACCGTTCGACATCTCGTTCACCGGACAGATACTCCTGGTACCGATCCGGCTCACGGTACAAATCTCGGCACCGTGTATCCCGCAGTCACTCCAGACGAAGGGACTCAAGATCTTGGTCGACCTCCCGGCACCGATACGGTAGAAGGTTCCGGTCTCGTTCGCGGTACCATTATAGCTCCAGGTACCGCTCCCCAGTACCGCCTCGGTCCCGAGCGTCGAGATCAGTGGCGCCCTCTCAGGGCCTATCGGCACCTCCGTGGCCTTCCAGACACACATCGGTGTCATCACGGGCTGGTAGCGCATCTTATGATCAGGAGCGTGACTGACATCCCCAGCCATATATACTCGGAGAGACAGAGCCACAAACAAGGGCCTCATTACTGGTCCTTCTAGACACACCACCAAAGCCAAGGTGCACCATCAGTGGCTCAACGGTCAGCCCCATCAGAACACCAGGCACCAGAGGCAACAGTAAGCCGCCCCCCACCCACAGGCATGGATGAGGCGTCAATACCATCTGCAGTCGCTGAGGTTCCACCAGATGCAGATGATGCCCATCAAGTGCAGGAGCCACCACAGGACCCCTTGGTCCCGGGCTTCTCCTCCTCCTCGCCTGATGAGGTGGTGGCAGGGTGTCATAAACAGATAGTTAAGGGTTAATGTTTCTTTTACCTGTAAAGGGTTAACAAAGGGAACCAAACACCTGACCAGAGGACCAATCAGGAAACCGGATTTTTCAAAGTGAGGGAGGGAACTTCTGGGCGTGTTTTGTCTTTGTTCTGCCTGTTTGTTTTCTCTCGGCTATGAGGGAAGAGCTTTTTTTTTCTACTCTCAAGCTTCTTTCTACCCTTTACCATTGTGAGCACAAAAGGAAAGCAATAGGTTTATATTGTATTTTGTATTTACATTGTGTAACTTGCTGGAATGTTTCAAATTGGATATCTTTTTGAATCAGACTGTTTATTCATATTTTCTTTTAAGCAATAGCCCTGTGTTATGTCATCTTGATACAGAGTTTATATTCTTTTATTCTTTTCTTTCTTTTTTTATATAAAGCTTTCTTTTAAGACTTTTTGAGTTTTTCTCTCAGGATAAGCTCGCAGCACCAGGGAATTGGTGGGGAGGGGGAAGAGAGATAAAATCATCTCTGTTTCCTTGTGTTGAGGGTTGTCTCTTGTGGAAGAGAGGGACAGACTTCTGTATTCGTGATGTAAGTAGATTGCATCGATACTCTCCAGGTAGCCCAGAGAGGAAAGATCTGGTGGGAGAGGGAGGGGAAGGAGAGTGGAGTATTTCCCTTGCCGGTCAGACTCAGAGCTTCTGGTCTTTGGGGTCTTCTCCAGGGAAGGTTGGGAGACAGAGGGGCCAACCCTGGAAATTTTGGATGGTGGCAGTGAGATCAGATCCAAGCTGGTAATTAAGCTGGGGAGTTTCATACGAGCACCCAGATTTTGGACGCTAAGGTCCAGATTTGGAAGAGGCTTATGATATAGGCTAAGCGTGGAAGTAAGATCCAGAGCCAGTAGGAATATTATTTCTTTTTCTCTGCTAAGGGTTTTAGAAGAGAGAAAGGGTTTGGTTTTAAAGGAGTCAGAGGGAATTTTTTTTTTCTCTGTTTCTTTCTGCTCAGCTTGGCTTGCATTTTTAGGCAAAGGAACATAAGGGACATAGGGTCCTATTGTTAAGTCAATAGAAGTTCCCAATGGAATCAAGTCCCATCAAAACACACAGGTAAATAAATAGTGGCTTTTGTTTTGGTTAAATTTACATAGCAAGAGTAGCAAGAAAGAAGAAAAACGAGTTGTTTAGGCAGACTCCAGGAATACAGCAGAGAGCCAGCAGTTCAAGACAATTAATCCCCCACCAAGAGGGCACCCCAACCAAAAAACCAGGACAGGATGTCAGGAAAGCCAGAAACGAACCTGGAAGCAATGGACAAACAGCTAGAGCTTCTCAACCAAATGGCCAGAGACGAGGCCACGCACAAACAAGAGATGGAAGGAAAAGCACAAAAACAGAAGCAGCCAAAGATGCAGCCTTCCAATAAAGAGAGAGGGAGAAACACCGTCCCCAAAAGAAATGGAAAGGCAACAAAAAGGAAAGCTGAAGAGAAGGGAAAAACATTAGAAAAGCATGAACTGGAGAGTAGAACAGGTCTAAGCATCAGAAGCGCAGCCAATGCCTAACCCCGCGCGTCACCAGTTGTGTTTCAACCACACAAGAAATTCCGCAACTACAGGCAGGGTGATGAACTGAGACCTTTTTAGAAAACTTTGAAAAGAGCTGTCTTGGGAGCATACCTGACCATACATGCTAGAGCTGAGGTCACACCTCAGTGGACCCTTAGCAGAAGTGGCGGCTGAAATGCCCAAGGACCAAATGAACGATTATAAACTGTTTCAAACCAAGGTCCAGATTTGGGAAGAGGCTTATGATACAGGGACATCCTCCTCAGGCCCTCCACCAATTGACGTCAGGGCCCATCAGGACCTTTTGCGCTGAGTGGCTCAGAATATGAACTTGCAGGTGGAGAAGGTCCCTGAAATAGAGGACCTAGTCGTGGACATCATATTGGCTGATGCACCTACTAGAGTTGCTCTTCCATTCATCCGCACTATACAAGCTAATGCGGACACCATTTGGTAATCCCCAGCTTCAATTCCACCTAGAGCAAGGGGAGTAGAGAGGAAATATATGGTCCCCTCAAAGGGGTACGAATATCTCTACACTCACCCACCTCTTTGCTCTCTAGTTGTCCAATCGGTGAATGAACGGGAGCATCGTGGCCAGGCAGCCCGGGCTCCTAAGTCAAAGGAGGCTAGGCGTATGGACCTCCTAGGCCACAAAATATACTCGGCTGGGGGCCTCCAGCTTAGGGTGGCGAACCAATAAAGTTATACCTACTTGGGAGGGCTTAACACTTGGGTGTCCCTGGGGAAGTTTACGGAGCTTCTTCCTCAGGAGTCCCGTCAAGAATTCACAGCCCTGCTTGAGGAAGGTAAAAAGGTAGCAAGAACCTCTCTCCAGGCCTCTCTGGATGCAGCGGACTCTGCAGCCAGAACTCTGGCATCAGGAGTGACGATGAGGCATATCTCCTGGCTCCAGATATCCGGCCTTCCCCCTGAATTGCAACAAACTATTCAGGATTTACCCTTTGAAGGCCAGGGCCTTTTCTCAGACAAGACTGACCCCAGGTTGCAAAGCCTGAAGGACAATCGCATTATAATGCGTTCACTGGGTATGCACAAGCAAGTGACCAAGGCAGTACCTTCAGGCCCCAGCTACACCGTCCTTACGCCCAGACTAGCCCATGTCAGGACGTTACTAGAAGGCGTGGCGGGGGAATCATCGGAGACAGTCTGGCCCTCAAGGAGCTCAAAATCAGGTGCCCCCTAAACCACCAGCAGGACCTAAGCAGAACTTTTGATGGGACGCCCGAGGACGGCCCACTAGTTACCCCACCGGATTCCTCTCCTCCCTTTTTCAACCACCTCTCCCGATTCTTCCCTGCCTGGTCCCAGCTAACTTCAGATCGCTGGGTCCTGCGCACAGTGGAAGAGGGATACCACCTCCAGTTTGCCTCAACCCTGCCTTACCACCCTCCCTACCCGTCCCTCTTCAGGGACCCCTCTCACGAGCAATTCCTCCTACAAGAGGTCCAGTCACTCCTAGCCATAGGAGCCATAGAGGAGGTGTCAAAGGACATGAGAGGCAAGGGGTTTTATTCCCGCTACTTCTTAATCCCTAAGGCAAAAGGAGGTCTACAACCGATCCTAGACCTGCGAGAACTCAACAAATTCATGATAAAGCTGAAGTTCCGCATGGTATCCCTGGGGACCATTATCCCATCCCTGGATCCGGGAGACTGGTATGCCACCCTCGATATGAAGGACGCGTATTTCCACATTGCAATTTACCCACCACACAGACGGTACTTCCGTTTTGTGGTCAACCATCAACACTTCCACTTTACTGTACTTCCGTTTGGCCTTTCTACAGCTCCACGTGTCTTCACAAAGTGCATGGCCGTAGTCACCGCCACCCTCTGCCGTCATTGAGTGCATGTCTACCCATATTTTGACGATTGGCTCATTCGAGGGACTTCCCAATGGCAAGTATTACAGCACCTGCACATCGTCAGAGACCTCTTCAGGAGCCTAGGTCTCATGATCAACACAGAAAAGTCTACCCTCATGCCCTCTCAGAGAATAGACTTCATTGGAGCGGTTCTGGACTCCAATCTGGCCAGAGCCTGCCTCCCGCAGTCGCATTTTCAAGCAATGGCTTCAATAACCGAAGTCTTCAAACCTTCCCGACAACATCGGTGCGCACCTGCCTCAGCCTAGTAGGTCACATGGCCTCCTGCACCTTCGTGACCAAGCACGCTAGGCTATGTCTTCGTCCCTTCCATACCTGGCTTGCTTCAATGTACCAACCACGCAGAGACAGCCTGGACTCGGTGCTCACTATCCCCAGGAAGGTTCTGGGCTCCCTAATCTGGTGGCTAGACCCCACTCTAGTCTGTGCAGGGATGCCATTCCACCCACCACAACCCTCGATGGCCCTAATCACGGACGTGTCATCTCTGGGTTGGGATGCCCACCTCGGGAGACTCCACACTCAAAGCCTCTGGTCACCTCAAGAACTGGCTTTACACATCAATGTGCGGGAGCTGAGAGCAGTTTGCCTAACATGCCAGGTGTTTTAAGACCATCTCCAAGGCCGTTGTGTATCAGTGTTCACGGACAACACAACAGCCATGTTTTACATAAACAAGCAGGGCGGAGCACGCTCCTCCTTCCTTTGCAAAGAAGCTGTCTACCTTTGGAACTTTTGCATAGCCCGCACCATCGAATTGGTAGCGTCTTTTCTCCCAGGAGTCCAGAACACCCTGGCAGAACACCTCAGCAGATCCTTCCTGTCTCACGAGTGGTCGATTCGCCCAGACGTCATCCATTCTGTTTTCCGGAAGTGAGGGTTTCTCCACATAGACCTATTCGCCTCCCAAGAGAACAGGAAATGCCAGGTGTTCTGCTCCTTCCAGGGATGCATCCCGGGCTCCCTCTCAGAGGCATTCCTGATCCCATGGAAGAGGAAACTACTTTATGCCTTCCACTGTTTCCACTCGTCCACAGAGTCCTACTCAAGCTCCGCAGGGACAGAGCCCACCTAATCCTGATTGCTCCAGCGTGGCTGAGGCAACACTGGTACACCACATTGTTCGACCTCTCAGTAGCAGACCCGATTTCCCTGCCAGTCTGGCTGGACCTCATGACACAGGACTTCGGAAGGCTTCACCATCCGGACCTGCAGTCCCTTCATCTCACAGCTTGGTTGCTGCGTGGTTGAGCCAGTCTGATTTGCGTTGCTCTGCCTCGGTCCAACAGGTGCTCTTGGGCAGTAGGAAGCCTTCCATTAGGATGACCTATCTTGCCAAGTGGAAGCGTTTCTCCTGTTGGTGCGCTCAGAGTAACTTAGTCCCCAGGCAGGTATCCGTTCCCACTGCCCTGGACTACCTCTGGTCCCTAAAAGAGCAGGGCCTAGCGGTCTCTTCCATAAAGGTGCATCTGGCAGCCATTTCCACCTTCCATCCGGGGGAAAATGACCTATCACTCTTCTCTCACCCTATAGTCTCAAGGTTCCTCAAAGGACTGGAACGTTTGTATCCTCAAGTTAGACGCCCGACTCCTACCTGGGATCTAAACCTGGTGGTAGCCAAGGTTATGGGTGCTCCTTTCGAACCACTGGCTACCTGCTATACCTTTCCTGGAAGACAGCCTTCCTTGTCGCTATTACTTCAGTGAGACGGGTATCTGAGCTTTGGGCTTTGACAGCGGACCCCCCGTACACTGTATTCCATAAGGACAAGGTACAGCTGCGACCGCACCCCTCTTTCCTCCCTAAGGTGGTGTCTGTCTTTCATGTCAACCAAGACATCTTCCTCCCAGTCTTCTTCCCGAAGCCACACTCATCGCGTTGGGAACAGCAGCTACACACCCTGGACATCCGCAGGGCTCTTGCCTTTTATATCGAGAGAACCAAACCCTTCCAAAGGTTACCTCCGTTCTTTGTAGCTGTTGCGGACCAGATGAAAGGCTTACCAGTCTCTTCCCAACAGATTTCATCTTGGGTAACATCCTGCATTCGCACATGCTATGAATTGGCTCACGGTCCGGCTAGCCACCTCACCGCCCATTCTACTCAGGCTCAAGCTTCATCTGCTGCCTTCCTGGACCATGTCCCCATCCAGGAAATATGTCGGGCAGCTACCTGGTCATCGATTCACATCTTTGCCTCACATTACGCATTGGTTCAACAGTCCAGAGATGATGCAGCATTTGGCTCAGCAGTTTTGCATTCTGCAACATCTCACTTTGACCCCACCGCGTAGGTAAGGCTTGGGAATCACCTAATTGGAATTGATATGAGCAAGCACTCGAAGAAGAAAAGATGGTTACTCACCTTTGTAACTGTTGTTCTTCGAGATGTGTTGCTCATATCCATTCCAAACCCGCCCTCCTTCCCCTCTGTCGGAGTAGCCGACAAGAAGGAACTGAGGGGTAGTTGGGTCAGCAGGGGTATATATCTGGCGCCACGGCGGCACCACTCTAGGAGGTGACCCAGCCGACCCATCGAGTGTTGCTAGGGTAAAAATCTTCTGACGAGCATGCACGCGGTGCGCGCACACCTAATTGGAATGGATATGAGCAACACATCTCAAAGAACAAACAGTTACAAAGGTGAGTAACCGTCTTTTCCTTGCACTCTCAAGTCTTTCCTTCCTCACTTCCAAGACAAGGTAGTACAAGTAGTTCAGCAGTTCTCAAACTTTGGGTCAGGACCCCAAAGTGGGTTGCGACTTGCTGGGACCTGGGGCTGAAGCTGAAGCCCGAGCTCCACTCCAACACAGGGTGGCAGGGCTTGGGCTCCAGCCCCTTTTCCCACCACCGGGGATGGTGGGGTTTGGGCCCCCCTCCACCCACCCAGGTGGCAGGGGTCAGGCTCTGGCCCTGTCATCCTCCACCCAGGGTGGTGGGGCTTGGGATCCACCCCTTACTTGAGGGTCATGTAGTAACTTTGTTGTCAGAAGGGGGTCACAGTGCACTGAAGTTTGAGAACCCCTGAAGTAGTTACAAACACCAGAGCCTCAACGGTCTATGTCAGCGGTCCCCAACCTTTTCGTCTGGCGGGCGCCAGACGAAGGACAGTGGCGGCAGTTGAGCATCCACTGAATTTCGTCGGCAATGCCTCTCGATGATGTCGCTTGTCAGCGGCAAGTGGCATCATCGAGAGGTGTCGCCTCCGAAATGCCGCTGAATTTTGGTGGCATTTCTGCGGATGTTCGACCACTGGCCAGGACGTGGGTGCATTTAGATGCCGGGATACCGCGTTGGGGGCCACTGGTCTATGTGAACAAGCTAGGAGAAGCTCGTTTCATTCTGTGGTGGAAAGAAGCCGTGGCACTGTGGGACTGGTGCATCCATCACATTTATTCCATAGCCCATCATCTGGCGGGCAGACAACAATCTAGCAGATCAACAGAGCAGGGATAGAAGAGAATTGCATGAATGGTAGATGAGATGTTTGCTTTCTGGGGTTATCTCAAAACAGATCTGTTCACAACAAGGCACAATGCTGAATAGAATCATAGAATTGTGGGACTGGAAGGGATCTTGAGAAATCGACTAGTCCAGTCCCCTGCACTCATGGCAGGACTAAGTATTATCTAGACCAGCGGTTCTCAAACTTTAGCAACCTGAGGACCCCCATTTTGATTTAAATAATTTTGTGGAACCCCAAGCACCGTGCTCAGCTGCAGGCCCTGCCCCCACTCCACCCCTTCCCCCAAGGCCCCACACCTGCCCCACCTCTTTCCATTCCCACTCCACTCCTACCCCTCCTCTTTCCCACCTCTTTTCTCTCCCTCCCCCAAGCGCGCCTGTCCTCACTCCTCCCCCTCTCTCCCAGTGCCTCCTGCACACTGAAGAACAGCTGTTCTGTGGCATGCAGGAGGCACTGGGAAGGAGAGGGAGGAGTTGATCAGCAGGGCCCGCAGACCCCTGGAGTACCTCATGGATCCTCGGGGGTCCGTGGACCCTAGTTTGAGAAAAGCTGATCTAGACCGTCCCTGGCAGGTGTTTGTCTAACCTGTTCTTAAAAATCTCCCATGATGGAGATTCCACAACCTCCCTAGACTATTTATTTTTGTGCTACCCTGACAGGAAGTTTTTCCAAATGTCCAACCTAAACTGCCCCTTACTGCAATTTAAACCCATTGCTTCTTGCCCTATCCTCAGAGATTAAGGCAAATACTTTTTCTCCCTCCTCTTTGTAACCACCGTTTATGTACTTTGAAAACTGTTATCATGTTCCCTCTCATTCTTTTCATCTGCAGACTAAACAAACTCAGTTCTTTCAATCTTTCCTCATAGGTCATGTTTAATCATTTTTGTTGCTCTTCAGATTTTCTCCAATTTGTCCACATTTTTCTTGAAACGTGATGCCCAGAACTGGACACAATACTCCAGTTGAGGCCTAATCAGCACTGAGTAGAGCAGAAGAAGTACTTTTCCTATCTTGCTTACAACACTCTTGTTAATACATCCCAGAATGATGTTTGCTTTTTTTGCAACAGTGCTACACTGTTGACTCATATTTAGCTTGTGATCTACTATGAATCCCAGATTCCTTTCTGCCATACTCCTTCCTATGCAGTCATTTCCCATTTTGTATGTGTGCAACTGATTGTTCTTCTTCGCGTGATTGTTCATATCCATTCCACTTAGGTGTGCGCATGCTGCGTGCACGTTCGTCGGAAGATTTTTACCCTAGCAACTCCCGGTGGGTCAGCTGGGTCACCCCCTGGAGTGGCGCTGCCATGGTGACGGATATATACCCCTGCTGACCCGACCACTCCTCAGTTCCTTCTTACCACCCGTGTCGGTTGTTGGAACAGTGGAGCGTGGCTCAGCTGTCCTCCACTCCCCTAGCTACTCCTTGTTCTTCGCTATCTTGTTGTATATAGTTGGTTTTATCTATACTTATAGTTAGTTTAATAGTTCTTAGATAGTTAGTATATATAGTTCAGCGGGGTTTGGGCATTAGCCCTTCCGTGCACCCGGTGCCGGGGCCCATGCTCGGTTCACCAGGGTTTAAACTGTGATCGGCCCGTCATAAGCCGATGCCCACAAGCGATCCCCACGACTTGTGTCTAAAGTGCCTTGGGGAATCGCACATTACGGATAAGTGCCGTATTTGCAAGGCATTTAAACCGAGGACAAAGAAAGAAAGAGACTTTCGCTTAAAGAATCTCCTCGTGGGGGCAGCTTTGAACCCTCTGTCCTCGACACCGAGCGCTGAGCAATCTGCTAGCAGCGCTCCTCCAGCACCGGACCATCCCAGCATCGCCAAGACACTGCGGCACTGGCCATCTCCAGCGCAGGGACCTGCTCGGCACCAATCTCTCTCCCCGAAGCAGAAGAGGTCGAAGCCCTCCACTACCTCTGTGTCCTTGACACCACAGTTGCAGCCTCATTCGGACCGCCCGGCACCTACATGTGCCGTCACACCGACTGCTGCGATACCGTCAACTCCGGTCCCGCGAGGGCCGTCGAGTCTGGTCCTTGAGAGCTCCCCGCTGAGGCCTGTGGTTGAGCTTACGGTGCCCTCTACACCGGAGACATTCTCCGCAGCCAGGGACCTTATAGCCATGACGGAGTCTGTCCTGCCTCAACCCCCGGCACCGTTGGTGCAGGTACTACACTCCAGAGGCGAACCGGCTATACTGAGACCTCCTTCCGTTGGCACGGCAGACCAGCACCAATCACGATCCAGGTCCCGGCGCTGTTCACGATCTCATGGACGGTCACGGTCCCGACGCCGCTCGCAGTCCCGGCACTGCTCGCCTATCCGGTACTGGTCATACTCGCAGCACAGATCGACATCTCGGCCTCTGACCCGGTACTCTCGGTACCGCTCCAGCTCCCGGCACTGCTCCCAGCACCGTGACTCTCGCAGCCGTTCCTGTCGCCGACGTTCGAGATCCAGGTCGACCTCCCAGCACCGTGCCGGTCGCAGGTCCCGGTCTCACTCTTGGCATCGGTATGACTCCAGGTGCCGATCCCCGGTGCCGAGGAGATCACCGACGGTGAGACAGAGGGACACTTACCATGGTCTCTCAGCTCCTCCCTGGCCGTCCCGGCACCCGTCCGTGTCTTCCCAGGTGGACAGTGCGTATGCCCAGGACAGAGATGCTGATGTGCCTGCTGCGTTATTCCACAAGCCCCAGGCTCAGGATCACGGACCTCAACAATGGGCATTCTGGACACCATCAGGCCCAAGGTACGCATCCAGGCCCATCGCACTCAGCCACATCAGAGCACCGGGTGCCAGAGGCCACCATTAGCCGCCCTCCTCCTTCTGTTTCGGAGGAAGTGTCGACCCAGCCACAGGACTACCATATCCCGAGGGAGACAGAGGCTGTCCACTCAGAGGAGCCCTCAACTGATCCGCTTGTCCTGGGCTCTCCTCATCCTCCTCCCCTGACGAGGCGGTAGCCGGAACGTCGTCAGTAGGCCCCCCACCGATCGACCTAAGGGCCCACCAGGACCTCCTCAGGCGTGTTGCACAGAATATGAACTTGCAAATCAAGGAGGTCCCAGAGGTGGAGGACCCACTGGTGGACATCTTAACATCAGATGCTCCCATGATAGTGGCTCTCTCCTTTATACGTACAATCCAGGCCAATGCCAACACAATCTGGCAGTCTCTGGCCTCTGTTCCACCTGCTGCCTGGGGAGTGGAACGTAAATATATGGTGCTCTCCAAGGGCTATGAATATTTATATGTCCATCCCCTTCCCTGCTGCCTTGTTGTCCAGTCAGTCAACGAGAGGGAATGCCATGGCCAGCAGGCCCCAGCCCCGAAATCAAAAGATGTGAGGCGCATGGACTTACTGGGGCGCAACGTCTATTCCGCAGGGGCACTCCAACTCTGTGTGGCTAATCAACAAGCCCTCCTTAGCTGCTATAATTATAATACCTGGGTGGCGGCGGACAAATTCAAGGAGTTGCTCCCTCAGGACTCCTGTCAGGAATTTGCGGCCATCCTGGATGAGGGAAAAAAGGTGGCTAGAACTTCCCTCCAGGCTTCCCTGGACGCGGCGGACTCTGCAGCCAGGACCCTAGCCTCCGGGACGACTATGAGGCGTATATCTTGGCTGCAAGTTTCAGGCCTTCCCCTGGAGCTCCAACATACAGTCCAGGACCTCCCCTTTGAAGGGCAAGGCCTATTTTCAGATAAGACTGACCCTAGGCTGCAAAGCCTAAAAGACAACAGGGTCATTATGTGCTCGCTGGGCATGCATATGCCAGTGACTCAGCGCAGGCCATTCCGCCCCCAGCTGCACCTCTTACCCTCAGCCCAGACAGAGACAGGACTTTGCTAGAAGGCGGGATAGAACCGGTCGCCAGAGGCAGTCAGGCAATCAAGGGGACCAGAACCAAGGTCCCTCCAAACCTTCCACAGGGCCGAAACCCTCCTTTTGAAGGTGTGCCCGAGGGCGTCATACCAGTATCATCAAACGATCCGTCCCCTCCTTTCTCCAACCGCCTCTCCTTTTTCCTCCCTGCGTGGTCCCGGCTAACGTCAGATCGCTGAGTCTTATGCACGCTGAAATTTGGGTACCACCTCCAATTTATTTCACACACCCCCTTCCACCCCCCTTCCTCGTCCCTCTTCAGGGACCCCTCTCACAAGCAACTCCTCCTCCAGGAGGTGCAAACGCTCCTCGCCAAAGGAGCCATAGAGGAGGTACCAGAACACGAATGGGGCAAGGGGTTTTACTCCTGCTACTTCCTAATCCCCAAGGCAAAAGGGGGTCTTAGACCTATCCTGGACCTGCGGGAACTCAACAGATACATGGTAAAGTTGAAGTTCCGTATGGTATCCCTGGGGACCATCATCCCATCCCTGGATCCTGGAGACATGAAAGATGCGTATTTTCACATAGCCATCTACCCACCTCCGAGGAGGTTCCTCCGGTTCGTAGTCAACCGCCAATATTTTCAGTTCACGGTCCTACCATTCGGCCTCTCTACAGCCCCAAGAGTATTTACAAAATGCATGGCTGCAGTCGCCGCCCACCTCCGCCGTCGTCGGGTACGTGTTTTTCCGTATCTAGACGACTGGCTCATCTGAGGAACCTCCGAGGCACAAGTGATCCATCACGTCGGCATTGTCAAGGACCTTTTCCTACATCTAGGCCTAATGATCAATGCAGAAAAATCCACTCTGACTCCCACTCAGAGGATAGACTTCATTGGCACCACCCTGGACTCCAACCTCGCCAGGGCCTGCTTACCACTGCCTCAGTTCCAGGCAATGGTGGCCATCATCCAAAGTCTGCAAGCTGCTCTGTTGACTTCAGTTCGCACTTGCCTTGGTCTCCTGGGTCACACGGCGGCCTGCACGTTTGTGATGAAATACGCCAGACTGTGCCTCTGCCCCCTCCATCGTGGCTCAACTCAGTGTACCGACCAGGCAGGGATGCCATAGGCATGATCGTCACCATTCCCCCGAGCATCCTAGGCTCCTTCAAATGGTGGCTGACCCCATCCCTGGTGTGTGCAGGGCTGCCGTTCCATCCGCCCTAGCCCTCTGCGTCCCTGACGACAGACGCATCATCTCTCGGCTGGGGTGCTCACCTCGGGCATCTACGCACTCAAGGCCTTTGGTCATCTCAGGAACTGGCCTTGCACATCAATGTCCGGGAGCTAAGAGCAGTCTTTCTTGCTTGCCAGGCATCCCAACAGCACTTGCAGGGCTGTTGTGTGTCGATATTCACTGAGAACATGACAGCCATGTACTATATAAACAAACAGGGTGGGAAAAGGTCCTCGACCCTTTGCCAGGAGGCCTTACAACTCTGAGACTTTTGTACAGCCCACTCTATAGACCTCATAGCGTCCTTTCTCCCAGGGGTTCGGAACACTGGCGGATCGCCTCAGCAGATCCGTCCTTTCCCACAAGTAGTCGCTTCACCCAGACGTTACTCTTTCGGTCTTCCGGAAGTGGGGATTTCCCCGGGTAGACCTCTTCACGTCCCACAAGAACAGGAACTGCCAGATGTTCTGTTCCTTTCGAGGCCTCTCACAGGGTTCGATAGTGGACGCTTTCCTCATACCGTGGACGACGCACCTGCTATATGCCTTTCCACCGTTCCCGCTCGTCCACAAGGTCCTGCTGAAAGTACGCAGAGACAGAGCCCGCTTGATCATGATCGCTCCAGCGTGGCCCAGGCAGCACTGGTACACCATGTTGCTAGACCTGTCAATAGCCGACCCTATCCCACTACCTCTGCATCTGGACCTGATAACTCAGGACCACGTCAAACTGCATCACCCAGACCTGCAGTCCCTCCATCTCATGGCATGGCTCCTGAGTGGTTGACCCAGTCTGAGTTGCGTTGCTTTGCCTCAGTGCAACAAGTTCTCCTGGGAAGCAGAAAACCTACTAGAGCAACGTATCTGGCCAAGTGGAAGCATTTCACAATGTGGTGTGCAGAGCACAACGTTCTTCCCGCCGAGGCCCCCATCCCTACCATCTTGGACTACCTCTGGTCCCTTAAACAAGAGGGCCTAGCAATATCATCTTTGAGAGTGCACTTGGCGCCCATCTCTACCTTCCACCCAGGGGAGAAAGGCCGCTCCGTGTTTTCCCATCCTATGGTATCTCGATTCCTCAAGGGCTTGGAGAGCCTTTACCCCCAGGTACGCCGCCCTGCCCCAACCTGGGACCTCAGCCTGGTTCTTACCAGACTTATGTCGGCCCCATTTGAGCCATTAGCGACTTGCTCCCTTTTCTACCTGTCCTGAAAAACCACTTTCACATCGGCGAGACAGGTTTCTGAACTCCGGGCTCTCGTGGCGGACCCTCCATATACTGTCTTCCACAAGGACAAGGTGCAGTTGCGTCCACACCCAGCCTTTCTCCTCAAAGTGGTATCGGCTTTCCATGTTACCCAGGAGATCTTCCTTCCGATCTTCTTCCCGAAGCTGCATTCATCGCACAGGGAGCAACAGCTGCACTCCCTAGACGTCTGTAGAGCGCTCACTTTTTATATCGAGCGGACAAAGCCCTTCCACAGGACCCCCCCCCCCAACTCTTCGTCACGGTGGCAGAGCGCATGAAGGGCCTTCCCATTTCCTTACAAAGGATGTCATCCTGGGTGACATCGTGCATCCGCACCTGTTACGACTTGGCTCACATTCCATCGAGCCACCTCACTGCACACTCTACGAGGGCTCAAGCCTCATCTGCTGCTTTCCTGGCTCACGTGCCCATCCACGAGATATGTCGTGCAGCTACCTGGTCCTTGGTGCATACCTTCACTTCTCACTATGCCCTGGTTCAGCAGTCCAGAGATGACACAGCCTTTGGCTCCACAGTATTACATTCTGCGACATCTCACTCCGACCCCACTGCCTAGGTAAGGCTTGGGAATCACCTAACTGGAATGGATATGAGCAATCACTCTAAGAAGAAAAGATGGTTACTCACCTCTGTAGCTGTTGTTCTTCGAGATGTGTTGCTCATATCCATTCCAAACCCGCCCTCCTTCCCCACTGTTGGAGTTCCAGCAAGAAGGAACTGAGGAGCGGTCGGGTCGACAGGGGTATATATCCGCCACCATGGTGGCGCCACTCCAGGGGGTGACCCAGCCGACCCACCGGGGGTTGTTAGGGTAAAAATCTTCTGACGAACGTGCACGCAGCGCGCGCGCGCACCTAACTGGAATGGATATGAGCAACACATCTCAAAGAACAACAGTTACAGAGGTGAGTAACCGTCTTTTCCTTCCTAAGTGGGGTACTTTGCATTTGTCCTTATTGAATTTCATCCTATTTACTTCAGACCATTTTTCCAGGTTGTCCAGTTAATTTTGAATTTTAATCCTAACCCTAAAGCACTTGCAACCCCTCCCAGCTTGGTATCATCCGCCAACTTTGTAAGTGTACTCTCTATGCCATTATCTAAATCACTGATGAAGGTATTGAACAGAACTGGACCCAGAACTGATCCCAGTGGGACTCCACTTGATATGCCCTTCCAGCTTGACTGTGAACCACTGATAACTACTGTCTGGGAACGGTTTTCCAACCAGTGATGCACCCAATGTATAGTAGCTCCATCTAGACTATATTTCCCTAGTTTGTTTATGAGAAGGTCATGTGAGACAGTATCAAATATCTTAACTTTATTAAGGCTTACCACATCTACCCCTTCTCCTCATCCGCAAGGCATGTTACCCTCTCTAAGAAAGCTATTCGGTTGGTTTGACATGATTTATTTTTGAAAAATCCATGCTGACTCTTACTTATCATCTTATTATCTTCTAGGTGTCTGCAAATTGATTGCTTCATCATTTGCTCCATTATCTTTCTGGCTACTGAAGTTAAACTGACTGGTCTGTAATTCCCCAGGTTGTCCTTATTTCCCTTTTTATAGATTGGCACTATATTTGCCTTTCTGCAGTCCTCTGGAATTTCCTCCATCTCCTATTACTTTTATAATTGCTAATGGCTCAGGTATCTCCTCAGTCAGCTCCTGGAATATTCTAGGATGTATTTCATCAGGCCCTGGTGACATGAAGACATCTAATGTGTCTAACTTGGAATACCTTTCCAACAATGTAAATGCAGCCTCCTTGGCATGCCTTAGGCATATTTCTGGAAATTGCAGAAACTGTAGAAATTGCAGAGCTGCAACATGGAGCTCTATTCATATGTTCACAAAACATTATGTACTAGAGCTATCACCTCAGTTGGATTTTAGAGAGTGGTACTGCAGTCACTGTTTAATTAGCACTCCAGGTCCCACCTTCCTCAGATGACAGGACTACTTATCAAAGTAACCCATGACTCTGAATGTGCAGAGGCCACTCAAAGAAGAAATTAAGGTTGCTCATCTGTAACCAGAGTTCTTTGAGATGGAGTCCTAATTACAGTCTTGGACCTGAGGAGACAGAGGAAGGAACTTGGGTGGCTGGAGTACTAAAATCTGTTTTATAGCCTCCTCTTCAAAATGTTTAGGAACAATAAGGGGAGGGGCTGGAGTGAGCACAAGAGTGCTACAATGGGCACTGCTTGCAGAGCTGCCCCACCAGTGTATCCCGTGAGTGTGAGTATGCAGAGTCCATCTTGAAGAGCTCCAGTTACTGGTGAATAACCCCCATTTAAAGTCAGACAAAAATCTCTCATATATTCTCCAGGGGGCATTTCTGAAAATATAATAGCAATATTTTAAACTGTCTTTATAAATGAAGCTTACTTTCCTAGTCAGCTTGTGTGTTGGGTCACTGATTCATTTCTCAGGTGATAGAATGCTCTCTCTTCTCAGGTTCATTTCCCACAAGACATTCACCATCTGCATTTGTGACTCAGGAACTCATGCCAGGTTGTAGCATTCCCCTTAAAGTGCCAACGGGTATCAGCATATTGCTGGAGTCCTGGCATCTGGTTGAACGGTTTCCAGGAAACAGCAAACATGGCACCATAACTAAGTAGAAACGTTAGCAGCAAAATTCTGCATAAGTGATGCTGCATTTTGTAGTCAAACTGTAGCTTAGCAGTGTAACTGTTAAATGCATAATGAAAAGTAGGCATCATATCATATTTCATTTTACAGTGACCCGTCATTCAGATAATCGAGTCCTGAGACTATCATCTGTCGCTACTTCACTCTGAGCATGAATGATCTTTCACAGCTTCAACTATGAATAACTTTTAAAATAGCTCAGATGAAATAAAGCACAAAGAAACAAATTGCCCTGATCTAGTCTTATTTTACAGGGATTAACTAATTATTGCCTTGTATATGTGACTAATGTGTAACAGAATGCTAAGGTATCATTGATCTGTCTTGATGCAGTACCAGATGTATTTTGAATATATTTTTACATATAAAATCCAATCAAATTTGCATGCAGTATTGGAAATACCAAATAGCCAGTTTGTTATGAGATGTTTACTTTTATTTTTGCTGTAAAAATTGAGTAAATTCCACCTTCATTGTGCAATTACTAGTAATTAGCTCTTGCAAGCACTTTTAATCTATCTAGGTCAAGTTACTTTGCAAAGAAAGGTAGTAATATTATCTACAATTTACAGGTGGGGAAATGAGGCATAGAGATATATAAAGTGACTTGTCTGTGGTCACACAACAGGCCAATGGAAGATCTAACAATAGAACCTGGGTTTCCTAATCCTAGTCTAGTGCCCTATCCACTGGCTCATACTCATTTCCATTTTCTCCACTTTTCCTATAATATAGGGAGGATTTGGGGCATGTGCAACCTAGACCTTTTTGAATTGATTTCTACCACAAAAGACTCTACTTCTTCCATGTCCATAGAATAGAGAAGAGAGCTGAGTGAGTTTTCTTTTACAGTGGCAAAGAAAAGGCTCTCCAAATCACTTGGGGCCAGATTTTAAGATATTTAGGTCCCTAACTCTAAATACCTTTACAAATCTGGCTCTTGGTCATGCCTAGTAGTGGGCGGGGGGGGGGGGCGCGTTTAAAACATGAATTTATCATTTTAGGTCTAATCTTGGGTTGGTTTTTGAATAATCAACTGCCATATTAGCCACTATAATGAGGCCTAGCTCTTATATAGAGCTTTCCATCAGTCAATCTGGAAGTGCTTTACAAAAGAAGTATCATCACCCCCATTTTAAAGATGGGGAAACTGAGGCACAGAGCAGTAATGTGCCCAACGTCAGCTAGTGGCTGAGGTGGAACCCAGGTCTCCTAAGCCCCTGTCCAGCATGCTATTCACAAGGCCACACTGCCTCCCTTACAGGAGATATATTTTCTTCATACATTTAGCAATAAGTCAATAAGAAAGCATATTACTCCTAATTAAAACAACTGCAAACTATCATGGTCCCTTATTCACTGTATCTCTTTGTTCACAATCTGGGTTGATTTAGTAGGAAGTCGCATATTCTGAAGAACTTCCTACACCGTGCATGTAGATGGAGACATTTCCATTACACAATAACAGCCTTTGGTCTTTGGCTGTTACAGCTTCTAGCTTCCACACACCACCATTGTATCTGAGTGCATGTCTAGCAAAAGACCTCTTTATTCGAATGCCCCAAGGGGTTGCCAAAATTCCTATTTGTTTATATAGCTACAGTAACATTGTACACAGTCTAATGTACAGCTTCTTGTAATGAGGAGACTAGCGCAACTTGCACCTTTCCCATTCAGCTTGAATCTTGACACTTGGTAAGACATTTAAGCCTGGTCTACACTACGTGTTTAAAACGATTTTAGCAGCATTAAACCTATTTAACACTGTACCCGTTCACACTACAAGGCCCTTTATATTGATATACAGGGCTCTTTAAATTGGTTTCTGTACTCCTCCCCAACGAGAGGAGTAGCGCTAAAATCGGTATTACCATATCGGATTAGGGTTAGTGTGGCCGCAAATCAACTGGTATTGGCTCGGCGGTATCCCACAGTGCTCCACTGTGACCGCTCTGGACAGCAATCTGAACTCAGATGCTTGGCCAGGTAAACAGGAAAAGCCCGCGAAATTTTGATTTTCATTTCTGTTTGCCCAACGTGGAGCTCTGATCAGCACGGGTGCGATGCAGTCCCAAATCCAAAAGAGCTCCAGCATGGACCATACGGGAGATACTGGAATCTGATCACTGTATGGGAGACAAAACTGTTCTATCAAAGCTCCGTTACAGGAAGACGAAATGCCAAGCGTTCTGAAAAAAAAATCTCCAGGCTACGCAGTGCTGCGTGACAAGCATACGGAACAGAGACTCAATGGATGCTCATGGGAGGGAGGGGTACTGGGACTCCAGCTATCCACAGTCCACAGCAGTCTCCGAAAAGTATTTGCATTCTTGGCTAGCTCCCAATGCCTGTAGGGTCAAACACATTGTCCGGCGTGGTTCAGGGAATAGCTCGTCAATTACCACCACCCCCCGCACGTAAAGAAAAGGAAAGAAAATAGTTTCTTTTGACTTCTCATGTCACCCTATGTCTACTGAATGCTGCTGGTAGACACGATCTGCAGCAGTGAAAGAGCCAGTAACCAGCTCCTTCTCCCCTCCTCAGTGGCAGACGGTGCAATATGATGATGATCCGTTCATCACCATCAGCCGTGAGTGTCCTGGCTGGTCTCAAGTGAAGCTGGGCCGGGGCGCCTGGTACAAATAGGAATGATCCCAGTCATTCCAGTAGATTGTGACAGAATGGCTGATAACCGTCCTTCATCATAGCAACTGGGGGCTGAGCTCCATCAGCCCCTCCCTTTCCTGTGTAAAGAAAGATTCTGGTACTGCCTGCTTCCATAGCGCGCAGGCATGCTGGGGTCCTCTCCCCCGCACAGCTTAATTCTGCCTGACTGTCATAGCCCCGGAGGGCTGCCTCCTCATTTACTTCACTAACAAGTCTCTTTTCTTACTCCTGTATTTCTGTTATAACTCATGACACAAATGGGGGACACTGCATGGTACCAGGAAGTGTTGGAGGAGGAGCAGAAGCAATGGCTGGAGTTGTTCCAGGCGGCCCCCCCGTGATGGCATGTGCTCATCATTTCTGCAGGATCTGACACAGAGCACCATGCTCTCTGATACACTGGTTCTCTAGTACACTTGCCCCATATTCTGGCAGACTGACCTATTTTAGAGAACCATAAAGGAGGGATTGACTCGGGATCATTCCAGTTTTGCGTTTGCGCCCAGGCCGATCTCAGCCAGGGGCACCCATGAGAGCAGCAGACAGTACAGAGGGACAGATAACTGTCATCTCATTGCCATTTACCCCGACAGCAGACGGCACAGAATGACTGATACGTCTCTGCTATCATGCAAAGCATGAATGTGCTGTGTAGCGCTGGTAGTGCCTCTGTCCACAGCATCCAGTACACATACGGTGGCTGTAAAAAAAAAAAAAAAAAAAAGGTGAACGGGCTCCATGTTGCGCGTGTTAGGCGTCTGCCAGGGCAATCAGGGGAAAGGGCGCGAATGATGTCTGCCGTTGCTTTCCGAGGAAGGGAATGACTGATGACAATTACCCAGAACCACCCGCGACAATGATTTTGCCCCATCACCCACTGGCTCTCAATCAGAATTCTATAAGAGCAGGGGAGCCTGCGGGAGCTATGGATAGCTATTGGAATAGCTACCCACAGTGCAATGCTCGGAAAATCGATGCTAGCCTCGGACCATGGATGCACACACCGAATTAATGTGCTAGTGTGGCCGCGTGCACTCGACTTTATACAATCTGTTTTATAAAACTGGTTTATGTAAAATCGGAATATCTCGTAGTGTAGACGTTACCCTTCTTATGCGTCACTATGGCAGGAGCAAAGCCCATCAGATTTAAATGCAATATTTCTCTAGTAGGTCACCAAATCAGCCTCGCCAATTGACACAAATTATATTATGTCATGTATAATTCCCACTCTGAACCTTAGCGTCCAAAAGATGGGTACCAGCATGAATCCTCAAATTGATACCAGCTTAGAACCTGTAGTGCTGCACCACCAGGAATTCCAGTGCCTGGTACACTCTGTCCCCAAAGACCTTGCCCGAGGAACCCCAAGACCCAGACCTCTGGATCTACACAAGGAAAGTAAACCCTTCTCCCACTGCTGCCTCCCAGGCTTCCCCTCCCTGGGTTACCTGGAAGATCACTGTGATTCAAACTCCTTGAATCTATAACAGAGAGGAAAATGCACCTTCCCCTCCTTCAATCTCACCACCCAGACTCTCCTGAGACAGCAATGATCTAACACAGAGAGAAATTAACCTCTCTCTCCCCCTTCCCTCCTTCTCCCCACAGTCCTGTGGATCCAGCCATCTCCCTGGGTCTCACCAGAATAAAAAAACAATCAGTCTTAAACAAGAAAAGCTTTTAATGAAGAGAGAGAAAACAGTAAAATTATCTTTAATTATTAGATGGAATAGGTACAGGTCTTCAGCTATAGACACTAGGAATACCCTCCCAGTCTAAGATACAAGTACAAATTAAATCCTTTCAGCAAAATACAAATTTGAACTCCTTCACCAAATGCACAATTAAAAACTCCTTCCAGCCAAAATGCACATTTGCAAATAAAGAAAACAACATAAAGCCTACTCGCCATCTACCTAGTAGTTACTATTGGAATCTATAAGAACCTGTATCAGGGAGATTGGAGAGAAACCTGTTGCACGTCTGGTCCCTCTGAGCCCAAGGTGAACAACAACCAAAACTAAACAGCACACACACAAAACTTCCCTCCCTCAAGATTTGAAAGTATCTGTCCCCTGACTGGTTCTCTGATCAGGTGACAGCCAGGCTTACTGAACTTGTTAACCCTTTACAGTCAAAAGAGATATAAAGTACTTCTGTTCTATTAACTCCTACTATCTGTTTATGACAATTAATTTCTGCTATAAGACTTTATGTTGGGTATAAAGCTTCCACAGTGGAGAAGTTCAACTGAGTTCATCAGTTGTATTTATTGGACTTTTAACCAAGTAACTTTTAAAGAAATGTCAGTTATCTAAAACTTCCTCTTCAAAGCCATTATGCTTGTAGCTTGTATACTACTGCCACAGGCAATTCCACTAGTGTACTTTCTACAGAAGCTGATTTACCAGCACAGAGCAGTGACATGCCCGAGGTCACCCAATGGCACCTGGAAAGGTGGCTGCAGTTGTGTCAGAGTTTATATTTTAATAGTCAGCTCTGTTCATATTAGGCCTTTGTATGACACACAGTTTAGTGGCCAGGTCCCAATTACTAACCTCTCTGACTCTTCCATGCTTGAGCTGGTCTGGGCTTGTGTATGTTACATCTGTTTCCAATGAATTCAGATAATTGTGATACATTACTTTGTCTTATTGTGCCTCATTGTGCACTTACTGTACTTTTACTGCTGTATAGACCCATTTTACATTTTTTTAAAAGTGCCATGCTGATGAAAGATAGATGTATAAAGATTCTGTCACAGAGTGTCATGGAGTCAGGGCCCTGCACCCCTCTTTCTGGGATTCAGAGTGACTCTCAACCAGGCAGTAAGACGGAAGGTTTATTGGACAATAGGAATGCAGTCTACAGTATAGCTTGTAGGCACAACCAGGACCCCTCAATCAAGTCCTTCTGGGGGTTCAGAGAGCTTAGACGCCAGTTTGGGGTTCCCTGCATTGCACTACCCAGCCCAAACTGAAACTAAAAATCCCTCCAGTAGCTCTCTTTCCCCTCCCCTCTGCTCCTCCTCTCTTTGTTTAGTCTGCCAGGCAGAAGGTGTCAATTCTCCCAACTCCTCTTCTAGCTCAGGTAGATTTCTTCTTATCCCCAATGTAACCTCCCTGCAACATTCCCAGGTCAAATCCGCCCTGCTCCCTGCTCCATCACAGATTCCTAATCCCCGATCAGCAGAATAAATAACGGTATTCAGCACTACACCAGGGGGACTGAGAGTAGCAAGCCAGTGCCAGCCCTGCTATGTGACCCAGTAGACAAGTCTCTTTTAGCTCCAGTCCATCTGTGAGGGGCCCCATGATGGAGCATATATACATGCTGTCTGTAGGTTGATGGTAAAACAGTTAACCTTCTTAGCAGAAGGACCAAAGCTGCACATGATCAGTGCAGGGTAGCAGCTGTGAAAAGTTAATTTTCCAGCATACCCAGTGTACGTGACCTCATCTGAGAGGAAAGGGAGAAAGGAGCCTTAGAAGTTGCTGCTGGTGTCATTGCAGTAGTTTGGATTTTATCTGGGGGATTGTGGCTAAAGAAAGTCTAGTAATGCTTAGGCCTAACTCACAGACAGGAACATGTACTTTACTGTAAAGAAAACAGAACATCTCCCAGCTCTTTGAATACTCTCCAGCTAGGCAAATCCTTCCTTGACCACTTCTTCTTGGCCTGCCATAGACCCCCAAACCTGGTTACCCCCCACCAATGGTTGATGAGCTGTGTAAAGAGTACTAAAGTTTTAACATCATGCTGCACCTTAAGAATGCTGCCTTTTTGGGGGGGGGGGGGGGGGGGGTGGTGAGCCAGAGACGAACCGGTTGTTACATTTAGAAGCCCTTTTAGAACCGGTTGTCCTGCGTGACCCAGGAGCAGGGGGGGGGGGGGGAGCGGGGGGAGTGGCAACAAGCTGTCTTTGAGCCCCTGCCTCCCAAACAGATAGTGAGTTGGAAGCCTTGTTCACTGTTATGTCTCCAGGTACTAATTAAACCAAAACATGCTCCTTCAGTAAAACTAAATGACTTTAATTGGCTCAGCGAAACAAACAAGTCAATAACAACAAACCAAGGTCTCAAGTAAGCACAGTGTGACATTACAAGTTGCCATTCAAATCCACTCTGAAAGGCTTCAGTCGGGACCAGGATCCCACTGCCTTGCTGCTGCATAGACATGGAGGGAGACATGGTCCTTCCTGAAGAATGTACAGTCTAGAGTCAGTCTCAGCTGCAGCTCCGCTAACTCCTACCTCTCAAGGCTTGAACTCTGCCCTCCAGCCAGTTCTAGAGCTCCAACTTGGTGCAACAGCACAGATAAAGTTTCCTACAGCTACATACATTGTCTTCTCCACTGCCTGCCTTTCACAGTAGGCAGACTAACACAACACAAATAGCCTGTATGTTTAATGTGCCAGATAATGTTCCATCAAACCAAGGGATACTCTATAGCTGAGGCACAGCTGTGCCATATTTCCAGTTGTGGTGATTGTTTAAGCAGAGTGTAATGATCCATGTGTGTGGTGTTCAAATGGAAAGGTGCAATGGAAGGTGTAGTTTGAAACTGGACCATTGGAAGAGCTGTTCCTTGCAGCTCCCATCTGTCAGACCACTCTGGGAAATGTGGGGTTTGTTCAATATGATTGGGGCACTTTACTGGGTAAGCTGTTGGAAAGGCAGAGAGTACCAGTCCCAGAGGAGTTCAGGGCCAATCACGGTTGACAGAGCTCTGCATGGAGAGGACAGTCCTTCCCAAGGAAGATAAGGAACCACCAAGAGTGACAGTAAGTGATTGTTTCAATCTTATTACTGCCATAATTTTTGGTGCACCTATACAGAGTGTTTCTGTGCTTGTATATCCTTGCTGTTTGCCCTTCTTTCTGCTTAGCAGGCAAAACAAAATCCTGTTCTGCACTGCTTCGGCCATGACTCAATCCCACTTTTTTATTTCAGTTTTGACCCCTCTACACTTGCAATTAGGACTTTCATAAACACCAGTTCACACGGACCAGTTGCTGACATCTGTTTTCACCTACTGTAGACAGATCTTGTGAGATTCAGATAAACAGTTTCACACAGAGCTGCATGACTGAAAGAATAGTTGTAATTACAAATTTACTGAAATCAGCTGTAGATTAAAATATTACCATGGCAGGCTTTAGCTCCCATAACCCAGCCTTGAGCCATATTTGGGTATGTAAGTCCTGTGAAGGCTGCTCTCTAGCTGCTCCATCCTTGTTATTGCTTTTCCCATCCCACTGATCTCTATGCGCATGTGAAAGCAGTCAGAGAATCTAGACGTGCAAAAGAACCATCAGTCCAATCCCTTACTACTGGAGAAGGGGAAAGGGAAAATGGAGACAGAAAAGAAAGGTACAGGGGGAAGAAGAGAGATAGAGGCAGTGAGCAGAGAGGAAAGTAGCTGGAGGTCAATTGGAAAAGGGAATTGGAAGGGGGAGAGGGAGCTGGATAGAAGGAAGAAAAGAAGAAAGAAGTACAAAGAATTAGAAAAGTGACATTGTGTACATACCTGTGTGACAGGTTTTTCTTTTTCTGTGAGATTTCCCTTTAAATTCAGCAGCAGCCATTTTCAAAAGCAGAGTCAGCTGATGTGTACAGAGGGTGGGATCCAGGAAAGTATTGAAACACCCCTGCACCATTTGGGGTTCACTGTGATCTACAGAACTCCTGCCCAACCCTGCAGGTGCCTAAATTTTCCAGAGTAAAAGTTCCCCAGATGCCTGTGTTTCTGCCTCTGGGCATGTGCACTGCTGTCTCCTGCTAGGTGACTGGATGCCTGTCTCCCACCTAAGCCCCCAAGTGAGCTATGAACCAGGGAAGGTGGCATAGGTGCCCACTCCATGGCTGCCCTGGGGCTGGAGAATCCACAGGAAAAAAAAAGAGTGGGTGCTGAGCACCCACCAGCAGCCCCCCCCCCCATCAGGTTCCCTCTCCCCACAGTATCTCCTGCCTGCTGGAGGCCCAGCTGATCAGCACCTCCTCCCCCTTCCCAGTGCCTCGCACCCACCACGATCAGCTGTTTCTAGGCATACAGGAGGAGCTGGGGATGGGGGCGGAGCAAGGGCACAGCCATTTCAGGGAGGAATGGGGTGGGAAGAGGTGGGGCCAGAAGAGGTGTGGGGGAGTGGAGCCTTGGGGGAAGGGCCTGGGGTAGAGCCAGAGGTCAAGCATCTCCTGGCACATTGGAAAGTCAGTGACTGTGGAGGATGGGCATTCATGTGTGGAGCCTGATCTGATAGGCGTGCTCAGAGCCCATTCAAAATCCAGAGAGGGAGGCGCTACCTTCACTTTATAATGTGTAGCTCAGTGGTTAGCACCCTCAGCTGAGATATGGGAGACTCAGGTTCAATTTCCCCCTCTCTGGTGTATAGGCAGAAAGGATTTGAATAAAGGGCTCCCACCTCGCAGGAGAGGGCTTTAAGCACTGAGCTATGGGATAGGCCAGTGTGGGGCTCCCTCAGCCTCTCCTGTTGAATCCTCTGTTGATAAATGCTTAGACAGTCATTGGGTCAAGGAGCAGGAAGGACTCAGTATCCCAATGGTTAGGGCACCCACCTGGGCGGTGGGAGTTTCTGGGCCCAGTCCCCCTGCTCTGCCCCCTTCATTACTTACCCACAATGGCTCCATGCAGCAGGTGCCCATTTGTGGATCACTAGCAGAGCAAGGTGCCTCCCTAGAACCTGGACTTATGCTGCTTTCTCTGATAGAGGGGTGAGGAAACCCCTTCTGTTGGCATTTCCCATTGGTTAGTTTAGGTGGCTCCCCAACAAGCTTGCTGGCTTTTCTGGTTTGCATTCCTAGGGTGCCTGTCTCTCCCTATTAATTGTGTAGGGAGCTAACGTGCCTAACTTGGCTTTGTGGATCACAGTGTTGTTCCTGTGATTTTCTAGACACCTGAAAGTTGGGTGCCATGATGTTCAGGATTGCAATGCCTAAGTCCCCTTGTGGATCCCATCCAGAGTGAGTCACAAAGTGAAGAAACTACTCTAAGGCAAGTTTCCTATCTAGTGAGAATGAACAAGAATCTGAAATATATTTGAAGAGGCTTGTGCCCTCATCCTGCAGTGAGGTTCCGTGAGGGTACACAGGTCTCTTTTGCTGAACTTTTTGGAAAATATGGGTCATGCAAATGTTGTAGAAAACAGTGGCAAGAAAAACAATCTATTTTCCTAACACTAATGAGAAAGATGTGCAGTATTTAGGCAACCAGCTGTGATAGATTTCAAGGACTTAATTAAAGTGCTTAGAAAGCATAATGTGCCCAAACCAAACTTTCTATCTGTGCAGATTTCCTGTAAAATTGAGCTTATATTAAAAACATACAGGGAAGAAGTGTGATGCATGTAACTATGAAACTGCAGTGCCTTTTATTTTCTGTGTACTTCATCTGTGTATTACAGGGATTTTCTGTCTTCAACTGCCATTTTCAAAGCAGGGTCTCTAGCCTTTACCAGTGATACACTTGCTTTGTGGTCTCATACAAATACTTCATTTTTTCCCCTTTTCATTGCTTCAGCTTACTCTATCTTAAAAGCAATAGGTTGAGGTTTAGTTTTTCCTCTTTGTATATGGAAACTGATGGAGAGGTAGAGGAAAGCTCTGATATACAGGAGGGATGGAAAAGGAGATGGTTCTCTCTTTCAGGATCAAATTACTGCTTGTTTCCTGAATAATTCTGTTGAAAATTTGTTTATGGAATGTAAGAGTGGTTGGGAAAAGTAGATGAAGCATTAGGGAGGGGAGGGGCAGGCCAGGGCAGAAGGGGGTGGAGAAGTCATGCCTATAAAACAGGAGCAGGCTGAGGCTGCTAGGAGCAGAATGGCTTCAGCAGAGAAAAGGCAAAGGAGAAGGAAGAAGTGCTGGGGTGAACAACCCAGAGCAGGTATGGATGGGGTTAGGATGATCGTGGAAAATGGAGTTATAGTGATAGTGGGGATAGAAGCAGAACAGCACAGCTTCCCTAACACCCCCTTTTCCCCAAAGGCAAGTCTGTATTGCTGTCAACAAGATACACAGTCAAGCAGTTTATTTTGCCTACTAGAGAGGGCAATGGTACTAGTAAATATTAATCAATTTATTGCAATTTTATATAAAAATGATTTGATTGCATTTCCTGCCAGTGTGCTAGAAATGTCCTATAAAACTGCATTACTACCTCGCGTTCACAAGCTAGAGTGGGCTGAAAAAATGAGTTACAGCTAATTCTAAACATGGGTTTACTTGAGCCTGACTGAAGAGTTCACTTGGGGAAGTGAAATGCCTTCTGGCTTCCTGTGTAAATGCAAGTTTTTCTCTGCTTTCCAGTGACGTACAATGCTTAAACCCATGTTGTGGACAAAATGACACTTTGTGTCTTTTCTTTCTCATAACAGGATGATTAAATGTTGAATGTCCTAAATGTTTTCCTTGAACCAAGGGTATGAGCTTTGTGGATGCTCACTGCTTTTAAGCTGTAGAATCCAAACTTTATTAAATATTTTACTTAAAATGCAATTGTTAACGTGGTGGATAGATGTGTTTCTAGTATTAGGGGAGTTGCCATGTCTGGGTATCATCTCTTAGAAATGCTTTTCTAACACAGCTTGTCTTTCCCTCCTTTGTGGTAGACTCCTGTGATCTGATGGATTCTGATAAAAGTTCAGATTATGTAGACAGACTAGCACACAAATACATGGTAAAATTTCTCTCTTAATTTATTGGCCTTTCCTATACATGAATGATTCTCTAGCCTAAGATTTCAGACTAAATAACAGTTGGAAAATGCTGCCTAATGAGCATATGTGGCTAATTGTCTGTGTTGGTAAATTGACACAAGCTGATTCACCTGCAAATAAATGATCATGGGAGAAAACTGCTTTAAAGCCTGTGTCACCACCTGTGCCATGGATTTCCTCCCCCTCCCGCCCTTTTTTTTTGGTAGTTTTGAGTAAATACAGAAGACACACAGTATCCTCTGGAAAAGCTGTGGGTGTTATAGCTGTAGTTTAGCTATTTATCTGTGGTTACACTGCCATAAACACTAACTCCTCTTTTATAACTTGGATGCAATTTAAAATAATGGCCAAAGAAAAATCAAGTTAACAAAGCTGAAAGTGCTGTTTCTGTTGTAGGCTCTGAACCACTTTCTGCTGTGACTTAAAAAAAATCCCCATGGCCTGAAATTTCTTAGGTCAGCACAGATTTATTTTCTGAAAATTTGAGGTTTTTCAGACAAGTTATCCCTGTGTAATGGACATTTAGAAAAATACAGCATCAGCAAACTTCCTGAGTGTATGCTGAGGAAGACATAGGTCAGTGGCTTGAGCATTAGTTTGCTAAACCCAGGGCTGTCAGTTCAATCCTTGAGGGGGGGCCACTTAGGGATCTGGGGCAAAAATCAGTATTTGGTCCTACTAGTGAAGGCAGGGGGCTGGACTCAATTGACCTTTCAAGGTCCCTTCCAGTTCTAGGAAATTGGTATATCTCCAATTATTATTATTAAATTTTAGAAAATGTGTTCTGTTTATATTGACTTCAAAATAAACCTTGTGCTGTCTTATATTTACAAACATCTGGTGGTTCTCCCTCCCCCTTCTCTACAGCAAAAATGCACAGTGGAGTCCAGTACGGAGTCAGAATCTGAATCCAATAATGAGGTAATTTCTTTTGCTACTTGATTTCCTGGGGGCTGGGGTTCTCCTCTCTGACTGTATGAAACAATGTCAGGGGACTCTCTCACAGCAAGTTGACTGTGCTCCTTCCCTGCCCACCCTCCTGCAGACTCCAGAGGGGAGAGAACACTTTCCTCACAGCCACCATTGTCTTCCCTTCAGAGCAGCCTCTTCCTGTTGCTGTGGTTTGTTGGGGTTTTTTTTTTGTACTTTTTTGTTTTTCCCCTGGAATGGCTGACCTGGGGAGCGGGGTGGGGGTATTGACAATAGTGAATGTTTGGGGAGCTGAGTGTAGTACTAGAGTTTCTCTGGTAAAAGGTACCTACAGCTTAACTGGGTTGTCTTTGACGAGATGGCTGTTTTTTCCCTTAATAGCTCAACTCTTGTGCAGCTGGGCCAGCATGTTGTAGAGTTAATGCAAAAATTATCTGCAGGATGTGCTTCCAATGCATATTCATGTCATCAGTGGAGTGCAGTAGAGAGCGGATTTGACTCTCCCACTTGCTGGCAACGGTTGCTCCAAATTTCTGTCATTCTGCAAAGAACATTTCTACCTATTACCCTGATCAGGGCCGGCTCTAGGCACCCCAAGCAAAAAAAAAAAAAAAAAAAAAGCCGGGAGCCGGCCCTGAACCAAGATGTTCCCTGTCAGCTGAGGCTGTCAGGCTGAGCTGGAACTGACACTGGAGTTCTGGCTTCAGTCACTAGATGGCCCTGATGGCAGCCCGAGTTGCAGAGGCTGCACTGAGTTCAGGCTGCCCTGCGGCTGGAGAGCCGGAGCATCATCCCCCGGAGCTGAGCCAGGGCTGTGGCGCCGAGAGGGGCTCAGCTCCGGGGGATGATGCTCTGCTGCCGCTGCGGCTCTGCTCTGAGTCTCCCCAGGGTGGTGCAGCTTTTCCCCGCCCTGCGCAGGGCACCGCCGGGCTGGGCAGGGGGCGCGGATCCCGGCTCGCGCGCTGACAGGGCTAGTGGCTGGGCAGCCGGAGCTGCCGCCGCCTCCTCCTGCCCCTGGACCCAGCCCATGCTGCCTGCCCTGGGCGAGGAGAGGCAGAGCCCAGCTCCGAGTGTGACAGCGGATACTGCCCCGCCAGGGGACCCCCCCCGGCTTGGGCACCTGGGGGTCAGTGTCTGCCTTCTCCGCTCTGCCTGCACGGGGCTGGGGAAGCAGCTGTCAGCCCTGCCCCTCTCAGCCCTTGCACCCCCATCCCGCTCGCAGCCCCTCCACTTGTACCTCTTCCCTTCACCAGCATCTCTCCCCTTGTACCCTCCCCCAGCCCTCTCCTCCTGCACCTCCCCCCTTCCTCTGCACCTCTTCTCCTGCAACCCTCCTGATACCCCACTCCTCCGCGAATACATCACACTCTGCTTCTCTGCCAGTGTAGAGACCCCAAGCACCCCCACACCCACTCCTCCACCTGAACCCTCTTTACTAGATCCCCATCCTTTTCCGGGTACAAGGTTTGAGGGTTAATCCCTATACCTTCCATGTGCAATTGGAGTACTAAAGATGAGGTTGCGGGGGATGAAAGGGGGGGTGAGATTTGTACTAAATTGAAATAAAAATAGGAGAATCGGTTTGCTCCCCACTGGAAGTGTAAACGGGGATTGCTGTGGTGAAAAAGGTCACGTTGGGAGGGGGGAAGGGAAGCTTAGGGCTAGGGTGGCAGGAGGTGCNTGGAGGGGGATGGGGGGAGCCCAGGGCTGGGAGCAGCCAAAATTTTTTTTGCTTGGGGCAGCAAAAAACTTAGAGCCAGCCCTGACCCTGTTGAGTACAAGATAAAGAAAACAGTAAATCCTATGTTGTGATAGTGTGAATATTTATCTGTGGGTATAAAACTCCAGAATCCAACTGTAAAGATCCACCAGGTAAATATTGCCCCCTCTGTTGTCTGGAGATGGAGTAGGTGTCTTGCTGCAGTCTGTCACCCCTTCCCCATGCTCTGTGGAGTGTTGCTGGGAGGAGGCAGAAATGAGTTGTTCTACCAAGAATCTGACCAGAGGTGGATGACTTGTATCTTCTGCTCTCAAAGAGAGAAAAGCCCCTCTTCTATGCAGTCATCTGTGACTGCTTCTGTTGAGAACCAGGGAAGCCCACAATTTGGGCCATGAATGATGATGGGGTGTCTGAGGTAGACATGGTTGCCTACTTAAAAGGTTTGCACACCTTCATTGGAGCAGAAAGTGCATTTCCTCTTTAATATTCCTCTGTTTCCCCACCTCTTTTCAGTAACTCCTCTGAGTATCCATATCAAAACAAGAATTGTTGGTGTGAAAATCAGCTAAAAGTCACAAACAGGCTTTGATAGGAATTTTGAGGTAAAATTTTTCAGAATAGGTTCCGAAAGGTCTGAACTCCTCTCCATGCCTAAATAGGTGGGATTTGAGTGGATGTTTTCAGAGAAATCTCTTCTAATGTGCAGTGGCAGTCAAAAAAGCAAACAGAATGTTGGGAATCATTAAGAGAGAGAGATAATAAGACAGAAAATATCATATTGCCTCTATATAAATCCATGGTACACCCACATCTTGATTACTGCGTGCAGATGTGGTTGCCCCATCTCAAAGAGGATATATTGGACTTGGAAAAAATTCAGAAAAGGGCAACAAAAATAATTGAGGTATGGAACGGCTGCGATATGAGGAGAGATTAAGAAGACTGGGATTTTTCATCTTGGAAAAGAGACAACTAAAGGGGGATATGATAGAGGTCTATAAAATCATGACTGGTGTGGAGAAAGTAAATAAGGAAGTAATTATTTACTCCTTATAACACAAGAACTAGGCTTCACCAAATGAAATTAATAGGCAGCAAGTTTAAAACAAACAAAAGGAAGTATTTTTTCATACAATACACAGTCAACCTGTGGAACTCCTTGCCAGAGGTTGTTGTGAAGGCCAAGACTATAACAGGGTTCAAAAAAGAATAAGATAAATTCACGGAGGATAGTCCATCAGTGGCTATTAGCCAGGATGGGAATGACTGGTGTCCCTAGCCTGTTTGCCAGAGCTGGGAATGGGCGACAGGGAATCGATCACTTGATGATTACCTGTTCTGTTCATTCCCTCTGGGGCACCTGGCATTGGTCACTGTCAGAAGACAGGATACTAGGCTAGATGGACCTTTGGTCTAACCCAGTATGCCTGTTCTTATGACTTTCGGTGGTGGATTTCTTTCATAGAGACTAACAGGTGCTAGTGCTTTGCAGACGAAGGCTTGTCTGTTTGAGCTGCTGAGAAAGAAGAATAATAGTGACAGCTCCTCAGTGGAGTCTAGTCTGCAGTAGTGGCTGACAGAATTAGACCAAAGAGAGACTAAAGATTGTCTAAGGGTGTATGGGCTTATCTGTGAAATACAGTTCCTGCTGACAGTATTAGTTTTAAAAATGATTGTACACTATAAACACCACTGGAGAAGAATCAGTTTAACAAAAACTCTCTTCAGAAACCTACCTAATTGTTTGGTTGGGTCTGCACAAGTTCATATTATGCACACAGGAGATAGAGATGCAACTCGCTTATCACTGAAATGATTGATAGGAACTCATTTAACTGATCTGGCTTCAATAAAAATATCAACTCATAGGTGGCAGCAGTATTTAATGTTATGGAGCAGCTCACAAGGGAGATAAAAGGAAAGGGAGTGTATAGTTTCTAGCTTCTCCTATGTATTTTATAGCCTTGAAACTTGCCTTTCTCCACAAATCTATTCTGTACAACTAAAAATACAGTATAAACACCCACAGTTAAAGTGGCTTAGATTTTTTTTAAATGGTACTTCACTTTCTTTTGTGTTTGACTAGACTCTTGCAGAAATTCTTAGAGCACTTACTTAAACTCAATTCCAAGAGATGTTCTTTTTGTTCTAACTAGCATTGAATATCTCTGCTCTCTACATTAAAAACATCCAGAGAGAACTTATGGCAACCATGTATGAAACCATTTGTAAATACATATGTCTGATGGGAATACTTCCTTAAACAGGGCCTGCCTAGCGCACTTACTAAAGGAGTCTTCAAGAAAGCAAGGGACACACTACTTCAGGTAGGTTTACACACTTCTGCCATTTCATTATGTAGCAGCCTTGTTTAAATTTCTTTAAAAATAAACCATTGTTCAAGTTGTGGAATGGGTGGATGTGTTGATTCTAAATGATGCTGTTACTTATGTTTTTCTAGTGTGATCTCTTAGTATTGCAGCAATGAATGGTTGTAGGAGAAACTGGATGGTTACCAAACTTTTTTTCCAGAGAAATGTCAAGAAAGGTGCAATGGATAATATAGTGATCTGCTTTATTTAGATGTATTTGTTTTAGTTTTTAGATCCATATGATGGTGATTCAGAAGATGCATCAACCCACTCAGATTGTAGTTTGAATTGTCTTAATGATCTAAACTATAACAGAGTTACACCTTTGGGGCACAATTTACCAGAGATGGTGGAAGACATTTACTCTTCTGAAAACAGAGAGCCCCTACATATGTTTTCAAATTGGGTCTCCCCAATAACAGAAATCTGTGATGTCTATATGCAGCCAGAAAATGACCTTAAAATACAAATGGAAGTTATCACTAAAGAGAAAAGTGATGTTCCAATAAGACTTGACAGGCCATGTGAACTGTCCAGACCCTCTGGAATACTTGCCTCTGCAATGTGGCTGACATCTGACTGTTCCTTACTCATGAGTGGTGACTCTTCAAAGTATTCCGGAGTCCTAGAAAGCCCAGTCACCACTACTCTGCAACAACCCATGTTAGAAAAGTCTGATGGTGAAAATACAATGTGTGACCAATCAATAATCAAGAGAAAACTAGGGCTTCCACTTCTAGAGAGTGTTGGCGAAAAGCTAAGCAGAAAGAAATTGCGTGCAAGCTAATATAAGGTACATATAGGCTAATTATAATTTGGAATTCCCTCTGTGTAAACATATCTCTAATTTACTATAGTACAAGACTACAACATGTCAACTAGATCTAGCAGTGTAAGGGAATTGGAGCTAATATAGGCTGTACCAGTAGTTGTGATCAAACCTGATCCCATCCAATATATAGTACTCTGCCTTCAGTCCTGTTCTCCTGCACCTGTGGCCAAGTAATTATGCTTTTTTTTTTTTTTTAAGCAATAAGCTACGGCAGATACTATGCCTTATTTTATACATGCCTATGCTATTGCTGCAGGGGTCAGGCCTTTTCATGAAAGGGTAGTTGGAGAAATGCATAGCATCACAATAACTAAACTGAAGTAGTGTTGGTACAGAATAAGTAGCATTCATCATACTGTTTCACCTTCAGAGACTGCACCATCTTCAGTGAGGCCTGTGCCCGCTTCCTGCAGCTGCTTTGTTCCTATTGTGAATGGTCACTTGCAGGTTCAGCCTTGGATACCTGCCAAAATAACGCAAACCACACAAATCAGAAGTGTGTGGGAGCAGATAATATGCTCATCAACTTTCACTTTGCAGGGTCAAACTGACTTTCCCTTTTATTCAGTGCTGACAATGAATTAAATAGAACCTGTTTCCCTATGTCTCTAGCATGCAGTGTGCTGGAATGTGGGTTTATAATGTAAATACCAACAGTTGAAGTTTTTCTTCTACAATGAGGGGTTTTTATTCTTCGAGTGATTTTTTTTTTTTTTTTTTTTTTTTCTTCTTCTTTCTCAAACCTAGCTGCTAAACAGAATGATCAGGACCCATAGAATAAATATATTTTAATTAGCAGGGCTACCTCTTTTTGCCTTCCCCTCTATATGGTATGGGGTAGATTTTTTTTGAGTAATCTAAAGAAGCAGAAGGGTTTCATGAACCCCTTTGCTCAGCATTAGTAAAATGGTCTGCTACTGCACAAATGTAGAGGTCTGGGATATGCCTCTTAGCAGGAAGAGTGAGAGAAAAGTATTTTGTTGCGCCTCCACCCAGAGTCACAGGGATGTTTGTTTAAACTTCTTTTCAAATCTACTATCCCAGTATAGAACCTGTTTTATTACAATTGAAATAAACTACTTTAAACCAAGCCTGAACTTCACTGCTCTTCCTTATTAACTGTATTTTCTCAAGGTGGACATGAGAAGTGGGGTAAGTGAAACATAAAATCTACAGCAAGTGTTCTACTGAACATCATTACTTAGAACCTTTGTGTCTTAAGTTCATGAAAGTTCCACCTTACTTAAAAATCCTCCAAAGACTCACTCGTGTGCTAGAGCATGTATGTTGCTAATATGGATTTCCATAGTGGAAGAGGGGGAAGAATACTTAATATTTAATGAGTTTGGCTACAATGTAAAATCATTTCATTTTTGTTTTCACCAAGTTCAGAATGGAAGCAAGAGAGAATGAAGGTTTAGTTTCTTTTAGTAAACTCTTGTGCTTAAGGAAAACTAAGTTACAGCTTTGATGTGCTGGAGGATGACTATTCTTCTATGCTGAAATTTGCTGGGAATAAAAATGCTTTTGCTTGTTTTTCTTCCCTGACATTATAATCAATGGCAGTGTAACTATAAAACAGTGACCATTAGGCTGTATACACTACACTGGAGCTTTGTTTGGAAACACCAATAATTAATTATTTTACTACTACTGATTCAGTAGCCCAAAGCCTATGCTAAACTGGCACTAGGCTCGTGCCTCCCACTACAGCTATAGAGTAACTCCATAGCAGCATAAGCCTTGTTCTTTAGTCAGGGATACATCAATTTTTTTCCTAAATTTCTTGATGTTTTCAATTCTTCTGTAAAAACTTTTTGGACACAGTTAACTTTGCTCTCTAGATTTCATCTCAGACAAATTAGAAGTGGAAAAAGACTTTCTATGCTCTGTCTCACTGGGATTTACTTCTACAACTGCTAGTAAGCTGAAAGCTGATACTGAAGACAATGAACAAACACTATTGAAATCTGGACTTCATGGTCCAGCCCTTCAACCTGCCCAAGTCCAAAGCTGGGGCATAATGTCTGAAACCCCCACAAAGTGTGTGGTAAACACTATTTAAGTTTAAAATGCTAGAGGATTCTTCATAGGATAGATCAGCGTCTAGCTTTCTCAAATCCTAGCCTAATGTTAAACAGAAAAAATTCAGAGCCCCTATCCAGCCCTGTAGAATAGGAATGGGCTCAGAAGGCCAATACTGCTGGCATTAAACATCTCAACTGTTTCCTGATGATTATTTTTGTTGTAAATGTTAGTAGAAGTGCATGTAATATAGCTAACAGTGAGTAATAAAAGATTTATGGTCCTTGCTTTCAGGGTCATTAGACACATGCAAGCCCAGCTGTATCAATCAAGGCAGGGAAGTAACCCAATCTCCTTCCATCTTTCCTGCATTTCATATCTATAATAGTGTCAGAGGGCTTAACTTCCCCCACCCTTTGATTTACTTCAGCAACTGCATGAGACTATATATATTTCAGGATGGAAGCTTTTCCTCACAGTTTAAATTATTTTCTATTTCATTGCCTCTAGCACTACCCTAAATAATTATTCTTAATATTTGCCCTCTTCAGGCATGCTTTTTTAAACACACAAATAACCTTTGTAAAAATGACTTAAATCAACCCATGCATCCAGTTCCTTACTCCTGTCTTGTATAAGTGGTTCTTTCCTTCTTTCTGTGAGGCTCCAAACCTATTTCAATAATCTAGGTTTACGGGCTATTTCCTTTGGACAGATTTCAAAACTACAACCCACTTTAGAAAAAGTTGTGTGTGTTTTATTTGTATTTGACCTTGGTTGGCAGAAAGAGAACAAACTTCCCTGCATTGCTCCCACTATGCCTCAGGCCCTGTCCTGTAGGATGACCAGCGATGAGGGGTCATAGATACTGTCGCCATGTTCAGTGAGTTTTGGCTTTCCTGCTGAGACTGCTAAAAACAAATAGGAACTAGTGGTGGTTAGCAGGGTGGTTTTTAGGGTAGACACTTACTCTCCACACTCTAAACTAAGATGAAAAACATCTGCAATATACCAATTGTAACCATAACATAAATGTAGTAAAAATTGAACTATATATAGTATCCACGTAGAAGATAAAGATTGGGCAGACTGTATAAAATACATGTTGGTCCATCTTTACTCATACATAAACTGTTTTGAAGAACTCTAACCTTAAGATCCATATTTAATCATCCTGTGAAAATGCAGGGTAATACTCTTTAGAACTAATTTGTGGATAGCCTTTAATATACTGTCAAGTGGTCTGAAATTCATTAGTTATCTATACAAGGCCTACATTTAACTTGTAGCAAGGATCAGTTTAAGTATACAATGAGCATCTTTCACATGTAGTTTAGGGGTGTATATCATGGCAGGTGTGAATGCAAAAACTCAGCTATTTTAGTGGAAGCTGAGAGCCTACCTACAGAACCTCTCTCAAAGCCTTTTTTTCATTGGAGCGCTAGAAATCTCTTATGATTCAGTTGATGAGCACCGCTTTAAGAGTTTCAGCTCACTCATCCCCCTGTAATTTGTTCTAAGTCTGGCACTCTGGAGAAAGTTGCCACTTTCTTCATTCCTCTCTCAAGGCAGCAGGGCTCAGAGGTCCTCACATAAGAATCTTAGTGAGGCTCCACCAAAAGCTGATACTACCCATCCTCCCAATAGAAGACACCCCCCCACCCACTCCAAGGATCAGGCTGCTGGTCAATGACAGGCTTCTTGTACTGTTGCCACAGACTCACAAGCCATGTGGTGCCATCAGTCTAGGAGCTAGGGTTTCCCAATACAGCACAGGTTGTGCTCCCTCCCCCCCTGCCCCAGTACACTCCTGCATGTGTACGTCTGTGTAAGCATGGCTCATTGAGTTCTTACAGCCACATGATCAGCCCATCTTAGACCTTAGTCTCCCTGTGTACAGGAGTTCAGAGGTCTCAAATGCCAAATGGGAACAGAACACCAAAGCTCTTGAATATCAAATGCATAACAAAATTTGCATTAGTAATTAAAATTACCTGACCACCACAGGAAGTTTAGACTGATACTCCATGTGGCAACATTCTGCAGTCCAAATACCGGTCTAATTTGATGAAGCTTTTAGAAGGTTTAGGGGTCTTCTAGTAAGTGTTTAAGGCACAAGCAAGTCATGCACTTCACTGGAAAGAATGTGAGAGGCAACATCCATGTTCAGAACTCACATCCCACAAAAAGCTCCTCAGAGGCAGGGGATGCCAGATTCTGTGCATGCGGAACATCAGTCAAGTGAGACAGTATTCAGAAATTGCAGGCTGTTTTGCTGCCCTAGAAATGTCTGAAGATAAAGCAGCCAAACAAGTAAAAATCTAGTAAAGTTGTATTTTGAGAGCAGCAGAGTTTAAAATGTTAGCAACTACTGTGTAACCAAAAACTATTTGGTTGGGTGGGTCAGATTTTTGGGTCTGCCAGCTTTAAGTGTCCCTTTAAGGAATGAACAGAATAAAACCACTATCTTTAGCATAGGCAATCAGAAGAGAGACACCTCAAGGTATTTGCCGTTAAGTGTGGTAGAGCTAGTAGCTTATGTCAACGATGCCACTCTCAGGAGGTGGAAAGAATACCGCATTCAAAAAAAAAAATCCCAAATGGATCTAAATTCAAGTGTCTTCAGGCATGTTGATATTAATGGAAAGTTACTTCCTCACACATATGCATTGTGCTGGTTACTGCATCACTGGAGGTGATGAAACTGTTCTGAAAGTTAGCATTCTGTGTACAGGGTAGTTCTCACGTAAGTCTGCAGGTGGTTCATATCTATTCCATGTAGATTAAGCAATGTGTGCAGTTTATCGCTCCTCTGTAACAGTAATATTGGCATGACATCTCCCTTGCCTTCCTTTTGAAAATGAGTTCTACCAAGAATCTGACCAGAGGTGGATGACTTGTATCTTCTGCTCTCAAAGAGAGAAAAGCCCCTCTTCTATGCAGTCATCTGTGACTGCTTCTGTTGAGAACCAGGGAAGCCCATGGTTTGGGCCATGGATGATGATAGGTGTGGCTGAGGCAGACATGGTTGCCTGCATAAGAGGATTTGCACACCTTCATTGGAGCAGAAAGTGCATTCCCTCTTTGAAATTGAGATAAAAGGAAAGAGGATGTATAGTTTTTAGATTCTTAGGTAAGTTTCAGGGCTATAAAATACATTTCTCCACTTCATTGCCTCAAATCTACTCTGTAGAATAAAAAATACAGTACAAACACTCACAGTTAAAGTGGCTTAGATGAGTATTTTAATTTTTTGAATGGTACTTCACTTTCTTCTATGTTTGATTAGACTCTTGCAGAAATGTTTAGAGCACTTAGACCATCTCTTGGAATTCAATTTAACTACCATTGGACATCTCTGCTCTCTACATAAAAAAAAAAATCCAGAAAGAACAAGTGGTAACCATATATGAGACCATTTGTAAATATGTATGTCTGATGGAATACTTCCTCAAACACAGCTTGCCTAGCACAGTTACTGAAGGAGTCTTCAAGAAAGCAAGGGACGCACAACTTCAGGTAGGTTTACACACTTCTGCCATTTCATTATGTAGCAGCCTTCATTAAATTTAAAAAAAATGAACTGTTCAAGTTGTGGAGTGGGTGGTTTTGTTGATTCTAAATGATGCTGTTACTTGTGTTTTTCTAGTGTGATCTCTTAGTATTGCAGCAATTAATAGTTGCAGGGGAAACTGGATGGTTACCAAACTTTTTTCCAGAGAAATGTCAACGAAGGTGCAAAGGATAATATAGTGATCTGCTTTATTTAGATGTATTTTGTTTTAGTTTTTAGATCCATATGATGGTGATTTCAGAAGATTGTAGTTTGAATTCTCTTAATGATATAAAAGTTACACCTTTGGTGCATAATTTGCCAGTGATGGTGGAAGACATTTACTCTTCTGAAAACAGAGTCCCTACATCTGTCTTCAAATTGGGTCTCCCCAATAATAAATCTGTGATGTCTATATGCAGCCAGAAAATGACCTTAAAATACAGAGAGAAGTTATCACTACAAAGAAGAGTTATGTTCCAGTAAGACATGCCAAGCCGTGTGAACTATCATGACCTCTGGAGTACTTGCCTCTGCAATGTGGCTGACATTTGACTGCTCCTTACTCACGAGTGTTGATCCTTCAAAATATGCTGGAGTCCTAGAAAGCCCAGTCACCACTACTCTGCAAAACCCATGTTAGCAAAGTCTGATGGTGAAAATACAATGTGATGAATCAATAATCAAGAGAAAACTAGGACTTCTAGAGGCTGTTGGTGAAAAGCTAAGAAAGAAATTGTATGCAACCTAATCTAAGGTACATATGGGCTAATTCTAATCTGGAATTCCATTTGTTTAAATGTATACTATAGTAAGAGAAGACTTCAAAATGTCAGCTAGGTCTGGCAGTACCCTACAGAACATTAATGTTTGTATAGGGCAATTGGAGCTAATATAGAGCTGTTCCAGTAGTTGTGATCCTATCCAACATGCAGTACTCTACCTTCAGTTCTGTCCTTCCCCAGCAACCCAATTCCTGCACCTGTGGCCAAGTAATTATGCATTTCTTTAAGCAATAAGCTACAATAGATATGCCTTAGCACTGTATACATGCCTATGCTATTGCTGCAGGGGTCAGGACTTCTCATGAAATGGTGGTGGGAAAAATGCATAGCATCACAATAACTAAACTGAAGTAGTGTTGGTAAGTCTGTAAATGCAGAATAAGTAGCACTCATCATATTGTTTCAGCTTCAGTGACTGCACCATCTTCAGTGAGGCCTGTATCTGCTTCCTGCAGGTGCTTTGTTCTTATTGTGAATGGTCACTTGCAAGTTCAGCCTTGGATAACTGCTAAAATAACTCAAATCACACAATCAGAAATTAGCAGGAGCAGATAATCCTCATCGACTTTAATTTTGAAGGGTCAAACTGACTTTCCCTTTTATTTGGTGTGACAATGAACTCCCAGAGACAGTTTCTCTAACTTTCTGTTCCACACTGTGCATGCCAATGTGCGTTTATAATGTAAATACCAACAGTTGAAGTTCTTCTACAATGAGGGGGTTTCATTCCTTTGAGAATGATTTTTCTCTCTCAAATGCAGCTGCTAAACAGAATTATCAGGGCCCAGAGCATAAATAAGTTTTAATTAGCAGGGCTACTTCTTTTTACCTTCCCGTCTATAGATAGTATGGGGATAGATTTTTGGAGTAATCTAGAGGAGGAGAAAGCGCTTCATGGAGCCCCTCTATTGTGCACTTGTAAAAGTGTCTGCTACTGAACAAATGTAGAGGTGTGGGACTTGCCTATGAGCAAGAAGAGAGTGAGAAATGTATTTTTGTTGCAGCACCACAGCAATGTTTGTTTAAACTGCTTTTCAAATCTACTATCCCAGTATATAACTGGTGTTTTATTACAATTGAAATAAACTACTTTAAACCAAGCCTGAACTTTATTGCTCTTCTGTAACAACTGTGTTTACAAAGGTGGAGATGAGGGGAAGTGTGGCAAGTGAAACATATAAAATAAACCTACATCAAGTGTTCTATTAAACATCTGTTAGAACCTGTGTGTACTAAGGTAACTTCCACATTACTTAAAAATTCTCCAAAGACTCACTAGTGTGCTAGCATACATGTTGCTAGTATGGATTTCCATAGCGGAAGAGAGATAAGAATATTTCACATTTAATGAGTTGCCACAATGTAAAATCATTTCATTTCTTCATGTGTTCACCAAGTTCAGAATGGAAGTAAGAGCAGGTTGAAGGTTTAGTTTCTTTAGTAAACTGAGGGTTGCACTCTTCTGCTTAAGGAAAACTAAGTTACTTACAGCTTTGACATGCTGGAGGACGACTATTCTTGAATGGTGAAATTTGCTGGGAATAAAAATGCTTCTGCTCATTTTTCTTCCCTGGTATTATGATCAATGGCAATGTAACTATAAAACACTGCCTATTAGGCTCTAGTGTGGTACCTACAGCCTTGTTTGGAAACAAGGTTAATTTTACCACAACTGATTCAGTAGCCCAAAGTCTCCACTAAACTGCCACCAGAGCTAGTGCCTCTGACTACAGCTATGGAGTATCTCCATTACAGCATAAGCCTTGTTTAGTCAATTTTTTCCCCCTAAATTCCTCAATGTTGTCAGTAGCTCTGTAAAAACTTTGTGGGATGACTAGTGATGAGGGGTCATAGATACTGTCTCCATGTTCAGTCAGTTTTGGCTTTCTTGCTGAGACTGCTTAAAAAAACATAGGAACTAGGGGCAGTTAGAGGGGGTGGTTTTTAGGGTAGACATCTGTTCCCTACAGTCTATACTAAGATCAAAAACATCTGCAATATACCAATTGTAACCATAACAAATGTGGTAAAAATGGAACTATATGTAGTATCTACATAGATTAGTCAGACTATATAAAATTAGTTAAATAAATAGATGTTGGTCCATCTTTACTCATACATAAACTGTTTTGAAGAGCTCTAACCTTAAGATCCATATTTAATCATCCTGTGAAGATGTAGGGTAACACTTTTTAGAACTAGTTTGTGGATAGGCTTTAATCTACTGTCAAGTGGTCTAAAACTCAGTTATCTACACAAGCCCTACATTTAACTTACAGCAAGGATCAGTTTATGTATAAAACAGCATCTTTAACATGTAGTTTAGGGATCTATATCATGGTAAGTGTGAATGCAAAAAACTCCGCTATTTTAGTGGAAGCTGACAGACTGCCTACAGAACCTAGCTCTTAAAGCCTTTTTTACCCCAGTGGTGCTCTAGAATCTCTAAAAAAGTACTGCTCGCTCATCAACTGAATCATAAAAGGGTTTTTAGCTAATCATCCCCCTGTAATTTGTTCTAAATCTGGCACTCTGGAGAAAGTTGCCATGTTCTTCATTCCTCCTTCAAGGCAGCAGGGCTTAGAGGTTCTTACGTAAGAATTTTAGTGAGGCTCCACCAAAAGCTGATACTACCCACCCTCCCAGTGGTGGACACACCCACTCCAAGGATCAGGCTGCTGGTCAATGACAGGCTACTTGTACTGTTGCCACAGACTCACAAGCCATATGGGTGCCATCATTCTAAGAGCTACAGTTTCCCAATACAGTGCAGGTTGTGTTCCCCCATGCCAAGTACACGCCTGCATATGTACCTCTGTGTAAGCATGGCTTATTGAGTTCTTACAGCCACATGATCAGCCCATCTAAGACCCATGTTTCCCTGCGTACAGGAGTTCAGAGGTCTCAAATGCCAAATGGGAACACAGAACAGCAAAGCTCTATTAATGCAAATTTTATTCTGCATTTGATATTCAAATTACCTGAATAGCACAGGAAGTTTAGATGGATACTCCAGAATGTTGCCACATGCAGTCCAAATACCAGTCTCATTTGATGAGGCTTTTAGAAGGCTTAGGGGTGTTTTAGTAAGCTTTAAAGGCACAAACAAGTCATGCACTTCATTGGAAGGAATGTGAGACAACATCCATGTTCAGAACTATTCTGTGCATGAGGATCATCAATCAAGTGAGACAGTATTCAGAAATTGCAGGCTGTTTTGCTGCCCTAGAAATTTCTGAAGATAAAGGAGCCAAACAAGTAAAAATCTAGTAAAGTTGTATTTTGAGAGCACCAGAGAGTTTAAAATGTTAGCAACTACTGTGTAACCAAAAGCTATTTGGTCGGGTGGGTCAGATTTTTGGGTCTGCCAGCTTTAAGTGTCCCTTTAAGGAACAAACGGAATAAAACCACTCTTTAGCGTAGGCAATCAGAAGAGACGCCTCAAGGTATTTGCCATAATAAGTTTGGTAGAGCTATTAGCTTATGTCAATGATGCTGCTCTCAGAGATGGAAACACCCCATTAAAAAAAGAGCCAAGTGGATCTAAATTCAAGTGTCTGCAGGCATGTTGATATTAACGGAAACTTACAGTAACCAGCACTGTGGGCATTGTGAGGAAGTATCATTGGAGGTGATGAAACTTTTCTGAAAGTTAGCATTCTGCGTACAGGGTAGTTCTCATTTAAGAATGTAGGTGGTTCATATCTATTCCATGTAGATAAAGCAATGTGTGCAGTTCATCGCTCCTGTGTAACAGTAATACTGGCATGACATCTCCCTTCTCTTCCTTTTGAAAACCAGTGTTTGCTCAATTTCAACTTGTTCCACTGAATTAATTCTGACTTCTGGTTACTGGTGATTTATACAGGAGATCTGCAAGTTCAGTTTTACCATTTATGGCACTTGTTTCTTAGTAGGTTAGCATCATTTGTTATTGAAGACCTGGGTAATGTTTCACCATCATTCTCCATTCCCTGAACATTTAAAAGCATTAGTGAAAGTAATTCTTTAGAGCAAGTCATGGCAAGAACAAAGCTTTTAGAAATGAAATAAAGAGCTACAAATCATGCTACAGAATGTATTTAATGTAGTAAGAACTACCAAACATTACCACATGTAACTACAGCCATCTAAAAACCACATCCAATTCCTCCTCAAACCATCAGTATCACTAGAAACCCTGGCAAGAAGCCCAGCCTCTAGCAAGACAACTTAACCATGCCTTGGAAGTTAAAACTAACACTGTAGACTAGATTAAAGACACGGAATTTACCAGTTAGAAAGCGTTATTTTGTTACTCTGTGCAGAGGACTGCAACACCACGTTCATAGAAACTACGAGGATCTTCCTTGGTAGCTATTTCAAAGTCAACAGTGAAGATAAGATCAGCACGGGTGAAGTTCAGATAAACTGGTAATGTAACCTGGAAAAGAAGTTAAGCATTTATTAAAATGCGGACAAGACAGCTGAATGCAAGATAAGTCAAAGACAGTAAAGGTCCCCACCACTGGAAATTATAAATAGAGACATTCCATATTGAACTTTGCCCATCCTCCCCCAACCAAGATCAACTGTACTCCTAAGACAGAACTCGCAGCCTGCCAGGCTAAAGTATACTTTTATAATACATTTCTAAGGTGGTGTTCAGACTTCAGGACCCAATGCTACACGAGTTTAAAATTTCTTGATACCTCCAGCTAGCCACAAAGGAAGGAGGGTGGTAGCAACACGAGATCTGTTTGCAAGACTCCGAGGATAACTCCAGTTTGAAAACTCACATTGGAAAGGAACATCTGTGGTACTGCAAAATGTAAGGGTATGTCTACACTACAGGATTTCAATTTTATAGAAACCGATTTTTGGAAGCAGATCATATAAAGCCGAGTGCATGTGGCCACACTAAGCACATTAATTCAGCGGTGTGCGTCCATGTATCGAGGCTAGCATAGACTTCCAGATCATTGGATTATGGGTAGCTATCCCAAAATTCCCGCAGTCTCCCCCGCCCATTGGAATTCTGGATTGAGATCCCAATGGATGATGGGGCAAAAACAGTGTCACAGGTGATTATGGGTAAATATCGTCAGTCAATCCTCCCTCCGTGAAAGCAACAGCAATCAATCAATCATTTTGCGCTCTTTTCCCTGTGTAGCACTGCAGCACCGCGTCTGCCAGCAGCATCCCGTAGACATATGGTGACATTGAAAAAAGGTGAGAAACTATTTTTTCCCTTTGCTTTCACGGGGGGGCGGAGGGGGGGGGAAGAGAGGAACAGGGGGCTGACATATACCCTTAACCACCCCCGACAACATTTTTGACCCTTCAGGCTTTAGGAGCTCAGCCCAGAATTCAAATGGTTTTCAGAGAATGCAGGAACTGTGCGATAGCTACAGTTGTCAGTCGCCCTTCTCTCTGTGAGCCTCCATTTGATTCTTTGGCTTTCTGGTATGCTTGTCTCAGGTCCTTAAGTTTCACACAGCACTGTGTTGCGTCCATGTTGTGGCCTCTGTCCATCATGGCCTTGGAGATTTTTTTCAAATGTTGGCATTTCGTCGTTTGGAACGGAGTTCTGATAGAACAGATTCATCTCCCCATACAGAGATCAGATTCAGGATCTCCCATATGGTCCATGCTGAAGCTCTTTTTTGACTCTGGGACTGCATGGTCACATGTGCTGATCAGTGCTCTATGGTGCACAAACAGGAAATGCAATTCAAAAGTTCACAGGGCTTTTCCTCTCTACCTGGCCAGTGCATCTGAGCTCAGATTGTTGTCCAGAGAGGTCACAATGGTGCACTGTGGGATAGCTCCTGGAGGCCAATACCATCGATTTGCAGCCATACTAACCCTAATTCGAAATGGCAATACTGATTTCAGTGCTATTCCCCTCATTGGGGAGGAGTACAGATATCGACATTAAGAGCCCTTTATATCGAAGTAAAGGGCTTCGTTGTGTTGGAAGGGTGCAGGGTTCATTTGGTTTAACACTGCTACATTTGAGAAACTCTTACTGTAGACCAGACCCAAGACTAATGAGATGGAAGCAGGTATTTCTCCATTTTTATTCTAGGGCACCAGAGAAAGTAGAATTTACAGCTGATGAACCACTACTGAAAGGAGTCACAGAATGACAGAACATTTGTCTCCATATTACTTACCACATTAGCCTTTTTATCTGCATTTGTCTGCTTGATCCAGCGAAGCTGTGTTATGGGCAATATTGTTGATATAGCATTTGAAAGGGACAGTTTATTGTTACTGCATGTAGCTCCCTGAAGCTTCAAACCTATGAGTTAAATATGAAAATGTAAGGTCTTTCCTGAAAGGGAAGCATATACACATTTAAAGGAAGTTTCCTTTCCACTCCACTTTCAAGTCCAGAGGTAGATTCACCCATCTAAAGTGTGGTCATTGATATTTAGTCCTACTGTGAAAATGGGAGACCTAATTTATACAGATGAAAAAATACTCCAGAAAAGGTAACAGTGAAGGCTATTAGAGGAATAAAAGAAAGCCACCAGAGCACTACTCTAACATTTTGACTAATGTTATTTGCATTTATCCATATTGTATTACTACTGACAATGTTCATTCATAAGGAGTCTCAACCATTATGCACTAACATTGCAAAGTTTTCCATTAACATGTTTTTAAATAATGCAGAATCCCCCACAGAAATTAACTTCCAATGCTATGTCTAGTGCAACTGCAATCAAACTTTCACTGTGCTCGTTAACTCCCCTTGGTGTTATGTATTTGATATGGTCTGTACCAGCATTTTTATAGAAGATAAATTCCCAGTGTTAAGGGCTAACACCTATTTCCTTCCTTCCACATTGTAAAAAGCACATCAGCTAACCTGTGACTCCAAAACTGCAAGCATCCAGGACTGCATTCTGAGTAGTTGTAACATTGACTTCTAGACAAAGTTCTTCCAGGGACCAGCTGTTTGCTTGAGCTACATATTGTCTTGTAGCAGTAATATAAGCCTCAGGTACAAACAAGCCACCCAGGCACACATGGATGTTCTGTGAAAAAAAGAGTTGTACGTTTTAGAAATTTCTATAGAATCTACTGCAATGGCACTTAGCTACATTCAATATCTATTTAAACAAGGAGTTGCACTAAAATATGGACCATCTTGCAAACTACGTATGGCATGTTTCCTCAGATGAAGATTTACCCTCAAAGGGTTAGTTTCCTACTAAAATACACATGTAGAAACAATTTTATGAATCCTACAGTCAGTTTTATAGGAAAGAATTAGCAGTTTCAGAAGAGTTGAATACTTGTTGATCTCAGAATTTCAGAAAAGCCTTTGAGAAAAAAAAGACAATACAACGCAAGATCGATACCTTTAGTTCTTTTGCTCCACCAGAAGCAGCTGCCTGGGAAATATTCTGTAGTTGTTTAATGCGTTCACTGAAGTCAGACACCCACTGAATAACAGTCATGCCAGCAGGTACAGTGTAATGAGACCAGCTACGAGGCAGAATACCTAGAGAAGATATATCCAAGATAAGAGCTCTGTATGGGTATGAGCTGGATCACACACTATTTCCAAATGCAATTTTACCCTTTCAGCAGCAGCCACTTTGCTATTACTGTGTTTTACAACAGATTTTTTTTAATACCACCAAGCACAATGGGGTTCTAATCTAACTGGGACCAGAGATTACAAGTGTAAATGAACTGAAAGACAGAATTTCATGACATAGAAAGCTACCCAGTTTTCTAAAATGTGTTCTGCAGATCAATATTTAAACAATTACTGTCTGAAGTACAATTTACTAACAAATTGTGGAAGACATTCATTAGTAAGTTCATTAGCAATAACATCAGGTTGCAAAATACATCCCAGCTAATTTTAGAATTAAGCCTTTTGCAACAAGACACCAATTTCCAGGAGTTAGTGCACAGGGTACCCCCACCTTGGTTGTCAGGTCACAAGACAAAAATATTTTATTAATTCACTGTACAATAGTTCTGCTTAAACTGGTATATCAACCACCAGCATATTCCACTGGATTGATACAAAAATGTCCCCTTTTCATCATACTGACAAAGGTATGAGCAGAGAAAATACAGCCAGGGTAACTTCTGGCGTTCCTCTGGTAAGTTTTAAGCACTCACTTGTAACAAAATTAAGGTTTAGATTGAAACTGGTTTACAGTCAACAACACCAGGCTCCAGTTGTTTGTTTCAAACTCAGCAAAATCTTTGATACCAGTCTCAGTTTTAGTGCTGCTCACTCAATACCTTTCCAAGTTACACAACATAGATGTCTTACTTAAATCTCCAGCTCCTGGATGGTAACATGAAAGTTTCATCGTTCATTTTAATGGTTTCTAGCTCCCACAGTTGCAGAACAAGGTTAAAAACCACAATCCAAGTGAACCCCAAAGGCAAAAAACCTAGACTGATTGGCTTAAAAATTCAATTTTTTTGTTTTTTCAAATCTCATGCTATGTGAACGCTTAGGCTGGCAATACTGCAGTCCATATATCTATCTATCACAGGACCAACCTCACCATTTTGACTTTCAGAATTTTATATTAGGCAAGAACAGTGGTGTCTCTTTTACCTGGTCAGTGCTGGAAATGGGAAGACATCAACTGATGTAACGGGATTATTGGCAAAGCATTCTAAAAAGAGAAGCCTGTTTGAAGTCACATACCTTTCACCAATTCATTTATTAGTGTACGCAAGTAGTTGGTCTGTTTCTTCTTGCCTTCACAAACCTGAACCACATCTGCAAGATCCTGACGGACATCCTGAAGTAATTTGGCCCCCATTTTCACCTCTCTCTCAAAGAATCGGAACAACGGATCCTTATTTAAGTAAGAAAAATGAGGAAACAACAAGATGAGAATCTTCTGGTGGGAAAACTAACCGTAGCCCTGCAACACTGAATGACACTAGTTGGCTGCCCAAATCCCACGTGCATCATCAACTGTTACGGCCTCACCATAACGTGTTTTTTTACAATGCAGTCATTTCCTCCACCCACCCCAAAGACACAGCTGCCTCACAGATGGTAGTTTAAGGGAACAGAAGCAAGTATTTCTTTCCCTACTGACACCAACTACAGCTGGCAACCAGTGTGCAAGCTGCCTGCTGCAGTTTGTCCTGATTACTACGAATTCCTATTCCTTTCTGTATCTATGTCCAGAGCCCAAGTCCATAACATGATCTAAACTGAGAAGTTTAATATATAATTCAGACATTGATTATTCAACAATCTAGAAACTGAGACTTTCCATAAACTCTTGCTTGTAAAACAACCTGTCTCATATTAGCCCTCAGAACTGTGTGTCTCCCTTTCATTATTAGTCCCCACTCCCAATTAGCAGAAGCCTCAGTATTAGCTACCACCCAGCTTTCCAATGAGGACCAACCAGTGATACTACCGTTGAGCCAACATACACTCTTCAGTTCACTTGAGTGATCAGACATGTGGTGCGTATGATGCTGCACTTACAGCACCCCTGGCTTAGGAAGCAAGAGAAACTAGAAATAAAAAAAAACAAAAACACTCTTCTACATGATACCTTCCCAACCAAATGGAAGTGTTACTCTGTCATAATTTCTTAAACTGAATTGCAGCAAAGAAAAGGAAACAATGTCTTGTTTCAAAGTCTGCTTTAGTATTTGGAACCAGAGAGACCATTTTCAGGCTGCAATCGAGTAGCATACCTCACCCACATTTGCATAACCCCTACTCTGTTACAGGCCAAAATGTGTATTTGGAAATCTTAATCACCTTAATATTTTCCACTGTTCGTTTAAGATGATTTAGATTTTGTGGGATAAGATGGAACCAGTTAGAGGCTGTGGTGTGCAGTGTTCTCATCCAGGATGGACGCCCATCTGAAGTTGAATCTGCTCTTGCCTTCTTCTCAGTTTCTGCATAAGCGAGATCATCCTCATCCTCTAGCATCTGCATTTTCAGCATTTTACTGATCATATCAATACCTGAACCAAAGAATAAAAGGCAACAAAGCCAAAAAAAAGCATTGGGATATCAGTACAAGGAAAGTTTTAAAGATGCATTAGTGCATTACATGTAACACTTCCGTGATTGCCGCTTATTTAAAAATAATTCTTAAGTATACTGTTTAACATGAATAACCTTCCTTAGGACTAGAACAAAAGTCAGTCTCACTTGTGTAGTATCTTCTTGTCTATCGAAGAAATTCTAAGCAAGTTACTTTTAACCTTAAGACTTCAGAGATATTTATTAGTTATTTTGTGGAGGCTGATATAGTTAATACACATTGAGATACTTGTAACTTTACTATTTAGTGTTACACAAGTATTTGTGAGTCTCATCTATTTTGAGCATTTAAAATAAAGAGTTTGGAGTTTACATAAACCTGTAAGCACACAAGAAAGGCAAATACAAATTTTACCCTGTGTGGTGAGAAGAACTTTTTCTGCATTGTTTGGTAAACCAAGCCAAGATGGGGTTTGTGTGTCTGGCAGCAACTCAACCCATTGGACAAATTCTTCACGTCTGCAAGTGAAAGTTGAACTATGTTAATTAACCATAATCTCATGCATTTTAATAGGCGACCAGGAATACACTGCATGGCTAAATACCAATGCAAAAAATACAACTTAGAGTCCAGCTTCTCAGAAGGAAAGCAAGCTACTAAGGTGACACCAACTGAAATTTGAGACTTAATACCTGATTCCATCTGGCATTTGAATATCCTTATGTCCATCAACCTTGCAAGCCAGTTTGAATTCACTATCAAAGCTCAAAGTGGTAAACAAACGCTCCAGGAAAGTGTTTAGCAGACGCTGATCAAATTCATTATCAATGCGACCTCCATAAATGGACTGTGCCATCAATGTCTTCAGAGCAGACCAGGGGATCTTATCTGGTGAAATATTCTGGCGGCCCTGACAGTAAACACAATTTAATTAGAATGTGAAGATTCCCCATAAAAATAGGGAAATGGAGTCTGGATGGTTTAATGAAAGCTAAAAAAAACCAAAACAGTTTGATATTTTGTTTTGGATATTGCTTGCTTTCAACTAATCTCGTCAATGTTTCAGATTAATCTGCCCTTCCTTGAACAGTAACCACAAGTAATCCAAATGTTACTTGGTATTTAAACCAAGATTATGAAAAAGCAAAAAATTCAATTACTTTTGCTGTATCATCCAGCCACGTATCTATGGTGTCGCAGGCAGATCTCAGATCAGATTCACCAAATTCATATTTCTTGGACCAGCCCAGGGGAGCATATCGCAAACGTTCTTGAATGATGGCATGGAACCAGGCAAGGAGGAAATACAAACGAGCACGTTCATTTGGGGACTAGGATGGGAAAAAGAAAATGCATTATTTCTCCACAGTAAAACCAAAGTGATCAGAATTTATTAAAAAAGAAACTTGGCTTGCTACAGTGCTGGTGAATGTCAAATGTTTACTAAACACAGTATCTCCAGGTTTTAATACATCAGATCACAAAAAGCTTAACAGATTGCTTCCTTACATGCCAGCCATGTTTTAATCAAGGTACAGTGAAAACCCTCTGAAAAGCTGTTTTCTTTACAGTAATATCAAAAGGCATAACATTAGTTTAATGTATGATAGACCAACTGAAAGCTATGAAGTTAAAAAGAAAACTTCCATAAAACAGTTTTCAGTTTCTGAGTCCCCCATTACTACATAGAAACCTTCACCTCACCTTGCATATTCTAGACACAGGAATACTACTGAATGTCCTCAGCATGTTTGCCTTTACACCAGGAGGAGGTTCAAACACAAAGATCCGACCAGCACGTAGCAGATTCACTGGCACCTAGGACAGAAGAGCATCAACACAAGTTACACTCTGAAGACTGCTCTCTTCTACGAAGAATGTGATCTTTTGAACAAGTTTGTTAACCTACGCGAGAGGTCGGCAACCTCTAGCACGTGGCTTGTAAGGGTAAGCTGGGCCAGGCCAGTTTGTTTACCTGCTGCCTCCACAGGTTCAGCCGATCGCAGTTCCCACTGTCCGCGGTTTGCCGCTCCAGGCCAATGAGGGCAGTGGGTAGCCACAGCAAACACATCCCTCAGCCCGCGTCGCTTCCCGCAGCCCCCATTTTTCTTACCCCGGAGAACCGCCTGCCAGAGGTTGCCAAGCCCTGACCTACACTAAGTTTTTTTATTGTAACGGAGTATCTTCCGTCTTGCAATAAGATACTGAAACTACTAGCAGTATGGACTTACAACATGAGAATCATATACTTTAATATGAATTAAGTACTAAGGGCCAATTCCGACTTTCTACTAAGAAAAGGAAAGGATAGGAAGATGATTGGTCCTACTTTGAGCAAGGGGGTTGGACTAGATGATCTCCCTGAGGTCCCTTCCAGCCCTGATATTCTATGATTCTATGTAGGCAGACATTTTGCTCAGGGAGACAGGATATTTACAAAGCACTTGACATTACTAGTTATGGAGTGAGCAATACCCTAGAAAGCACGAGGCAGGATTTTAGTGACATTTATTCCTGCTCCTGCAGATGCATTCCAAAAATGCACCCTTTCCCCGGCAAACTAAGGCCATCATGGGGAATGCTGCCCTGGTCAGTGGGATTCTTCTAACAATGGACATTGGAACAACATTACATACCACATGCTGTGCCAGTTGAAGACAAACAGTTACCTTGGGATTTATCTCCATTGTAAGGAAAAGTCTGAAGCAAGCATGAGGTTGTAAAGAATGCAGCTTCTTCTCTAGCTGCATCAACCAACCAGGAGCCAGATGGACATTCTTTAGCATCACCCACCTACAAGAATATGGTAACAGAACAGTAACTAACGTATGTTATTCACACAGTTCTGCTTATATAAAAAGAGGGACAGAACATACCTGCCAGATTTCACTGCTGTGTTTATTGCCTTATCTGCTTGATTAAATCCTTCAGCAGAGCCTACATGCAAAAGGTTATGGTTAGCTCTAGAAACTTAATTGGCTTAAAATTATGTTTATATGAGGTGGTAAGAAATAAGAAACATGATAACTGCCTGGAACAATTTGCGTGTGTGTGGTGAAATTAACATTTACTAATTTAAAAAAAGCAAACACTTTTTTTTTTAATCAATAATAAAAATGGACAGGCAAACAAGAAAAATGCTGCTTGAAGACAGATTTAAGGATATTTACTTTGTCAACATTTGTCAAAATATACAATCTGTGTTTATGGTGATAAAGCTTTAGCTTTTTGAATCTCAAGGTCTGTCATTAAATAGTCTCCCCCCATGATTTCCCTCCACTGAAAGTTTTAAATCTTAAGTGTTCTTAAACCAAATATCAATATCTGTCAAAAATTATTAAAAAAAGAAAGTCAAGTTCTGCCAAACCTAACGATAATGTATTCTTACCTATAGCAATAGAGGTAATCTGTGTGTTTTGTTCAGCTGCAAGATCTTCAACATGGCCACTGGCATCATAGCCAGGTACAGAACACATCAGTACAGGAGTATTAGGTTTCACCTATAATCCAAGATGTTTAAATAAAACATCCACAATTGCAGTAAGAATAAGCCATATTGATAAGTATGAACCTCCACAAATCTGCAGGGGAAGATCAATTCCCTTCATCCCTTATGCTATTGTAGTAACTGTGTTCAGCACAGCTAGTAAGTTATGTTATACTGCAATAGTTTTAGCTAAAAAGGATCCTAAGAATACTGTTCTCTCAGTGCTGAAGCCTATAATGGACACCCATTAGCTCAAACTGAGGCATAACAGTCTGATGTGCCACCACCACCACCAGAGATTTACGCCCTCAACATAATGTCATGTTTTAAAGTATTTTCATTCTTGTTGTTTACCTCAGTATTTACAATGTGTGTCAGATCTAATGGCTGCTCCATAATAGACATAAAGGATTCGCCAAGGTTTGCTGAAACAAAGGCATGTGCCATGGCCAGCAGACGATCTGGACGGAATGCCTGGATCAAGAGTAAACGATGAATGGCCTGCCCAATGGGTGCTAAAATGAAAAAAAGAAGAGTGCATTATTTGTTCCTGAAGCTTAACAGGTTAACATTTTGATATTTCCTTCCCAATCCTTGAACTGTGTTAATCAAATAACTGAGGAAAGAGAAGACTTAGCAAAACAACTACAGCTTTTAAAGACTGGAGATACAAGTTGCTAAATGCAGTACTCTAGACTGATTAACAGCAATTACCATTATGTGAATTTCAATCTGACAATCAAAACTAACTCTATCCCAAGAAGGTTATCTTAAACTGACCTTGGCATATCTATCAATGTGACCATTAGGCTTACACACCAGCAGCACTCTTTTGGAGGTTGCAAGCTTTTCAGTGTCTAGTACAACAGTACCCTAATTTGATTAGCGCCTTTGGATGCTTCCACAATGAGCTCATACACAGAATCTAAAGCCTATAAAAAAGTGTTGCCATGAAGTCTATAGAGATTTCAGCGAAGAAAAATACTTTCCTGCAGCATCTGCAACTAAAGTGTTGCAATACTGTGTAATAACACATGAAGAATGCTAGACTATTAAGGCAAATAACTAAGCTGTTATTTGCAATAGAAATTTAGCTTGACAGTATCCCTTGTTAAGATTTTGTCCAGATCTACTGACTGTTTGAAACCTATACATGCTCCAGTGATAAACGCACTATGGGAAACTAGTGTAGTTTCTTATGCAAATTCTGATCCCCTAGCCAAAGAGGATTACAGCAACTACTAAAAGTGAGCTTAAAATACTCCCTTTAGACAAAGAAGTTGGTTAGTAACGATTTATAGCAATTAAACAGCTGTCTCAAAGAAAGGCTATTTATAATGAGCCTATTTTAAACAAATCTTGCAAGCAAGTGCTGACCCATATGTTCTTACAGATGGTAAAGATTTAGAAAAAGTGAAGCAGTTTTCACCAATCCAGAGCTTTAGTTTTTCTAGGCACCTACAAATATCTACACTTAGCATGAATTGTCTTAGTTTCAGTTAATACAGAAGAAGTTGAGGCAGGTGGAAGAGGTAGCAATAGTTCTAGCAGGAGACCAGGCAAGGTCAGGAAACATGTAACAAGAGCCTGTTACAGAGTACTGAGTTAGACCAGGCTGGCAATGACCAAAAGGCACAGATGCCCATTCAACAGTCTATGTACAGTAGATTATAGGGTAGTTTGTTCCTGTTGCAGGGCACCACACTGACTACACTGGAACCAATTTTAACAGTGTTTTGAAGAGACTATTGAAATTTGCCTCTTACATTTGCAAGGAAACTTCACTCACACAAAAATTCTGATGCCAAGTAACGGACACCTTTTTGTGGGTAGTCTGAGGGGGATAGTAAGACAATGCTCCCTCTTGGGGCAAAGACCACATGGTAGGGTAGAGTCAGGGACAGGCTGCACAGTCATTACTCAGGCTGCAATTGTTTTGTGGATTGAAGACTTCCATTTTCAATCAGAATTACAGTTTTCATAAGTGCTAAGTTCTAAGACTTCAATTAAGGTCTAGTCTAGTCAAGACTTAAATTGGTAGCAAGGCAATTGCCAGGGTAAGAGTGCAACTGAACTTACTTGCAGGTTTTTCTTCAGACCAAATGTATGGCACAGTCTGCTCTGGTGAACTGCTATCCAGCCAGATACAGAATTGCTGTATTGAAAGAAATATTGATTATGATGCATTGTACATGACACTTAGGATTCCATTACAGCTATAAGATCTTCAGAACAGGGACTTTCTATACCAGAGGTCAGCAACCTTCCAGAAGAAGTGGTGTGCCGAGTCTTCATTTATTCACTCTAATTTAAGGTTTCGCGTGCCAGTAATACATTTTAACGTTTTCAAGAAGGTCTCTTCCTGTAAGTCTGTAATATATAACTAAACTGTTGTATGTAAAGTAAATAAGTTTTTTAAAAAAGAAGTGTTTAAGAAGCATAATTTAAAATTAAATTAAAATGCAGATCTCTCTGGACCAATGGCCAGAACCCGTGCAGTGTGAGTGCCACTGAAAATGAGCTTACATGCTGCAGGTTGCCTACTCCTGTTCTATACACATATGGATACTGAGCCTACCATTATAAAGTCTTGATATGGACAGGAGGTGTTTAGAAAAATCCCAACCAAAACTAAAAACCATATTCAGTAACATGCAGTATACTGGATAGTTTGCTTAAGTAAAATAAAACCCAACACTTGAAACAATATACTAGTTTCTACAGAGGGGGCAGTGGTGAGCTGGAGCCATTTCGCACCGGTTCATGTGAACCAGTTAAATTTAGAAGCCGGTTGGGGTGGGCAATTGGGAGACAGAGGTTTTTCTGTTGTTACACTGTCCTGCAAGACCCTCCTGTCTGGCCTGCCTGAACTCCCGGCTAGGGAGACTCTCGCGGCCCCTCCCCTGCCTCTCGCAGAGCCTCAGTGTACAGTGCCACTCCTGGGCAGCTCTGCTGCTGCTTTGAGCAGCATGGTAAGGGGGCTGGGCTGGGGCTGAGAGGAGGGGTCGGATAAGGGGCAGGGAGCAGTTGGAGGCGGCAGTCAGGGGACAGTTGGGTAGGCGTGGAAGTTCCAGGGGTCTGTCAGGGTGGTGGTGGATGGGAGTTGGGGCAGTTAGGGGACAGGGACTGGGGGTTGGGTTACGGTTCTGAGGTGGGCAGTCAGGGGCAGGACATGGGTAGGGGGATATAGGCTGTTTTGGGAGGCACAGCCTTCCCTATCCAGCCCCCAAAACAATTTTGCAACCCCAATGTGCAGGGTCGGCTTTAGGAAGTACGGGACCCAATTCCAACAGTTTTGATGGGGCCCAGGCAGGGATGACTAAAAAAATCCAAACAAACCCCCAAAAAACGTGGGGCTTGTACTCAGTGGACGGTGCTGAGTCTTCAGCAGCAGATTCTTCACTCACTCCAGGTCTTCAGTGGCACTAAAGGATGTGCTGCCAAAGTGCCACCAAAGACCTGGAGCGAGTGAAGGACCCATCTCAGAAGTACCGCTGAAGACCCGGTAAGGAACCGATTAAGATTTTGGCAGCTCATCACTGGAGAGGGGGGAGACTGATCCACAGGATTAGGGCACCCAGGTTAGAATCCCTGCTCAAGAAGTAGTTTTCCTGTGTAAACTTGGCAAGCCACTTGGTCTGTGACTCGGTTCCCAATTGTAAAATGGGAACAGTACTTCCCTACCTCATAGGAGTGTTGTGAGGTTAGCTACACTGTGAAGCACTTTTACTATAGCAATGAGGGCCCTGCAAGTACCCAACACAGGTCTAACCTAAATTTAGTGCAGTGACAGTGCTTAACCAGGATACTTGCCTCATCAGATTGAACCTTAGAAACCAGGTCCTTAAACTCAGGAAGGCAGCTCAATCTCATCATAGCTTCTATTTGTTCTGTTGAAAGTCCACTGATCTTTGGGAGAGATGCTGTGCTGAGTACAATTTCTTTTCCTCTTAAGAAATGCTGGAATTCCGCATCATATGTAGGCTCCCTTAAATTAAAAGTAGAGTAGATTTTAGCCAAGTATCTGTCTTCAGTTGAAGTAGTGGTTAACCTTAAGGCACCAAATAAAGATTTCATGTATGTAAATGGGAAAACTGAGACGACATTTCAAAAAGCAAAGATTCAAACATTTACCCAATTGTGCCTTTAAGTTTAATTCTGGCCAACAGCATAGCAAAGGTTATGTGATCCTGATGTAGCATGCCACGAGCTACTCTATTGAAAGCCACCTATTGAAACAAAATGTAATTGGTTAGTTTTATTATAAAGAGCCTTAATCAGATTTCCACAGGACAAGAACCTTTGCTAAGTACGTCTATGCAAATTCTATACTGAACCTGGAAGAGGTCTTTTGTGATGATTGAGAGACGCTGGGTATGGTCTGTAATTCCCTTCAAATTTGGGTTCTCATACAAGACATTATGATAGATGTCCAAGAAAAACTGGAGAGAATACTGGTATAAGAAGTGTATCTAAGGAATGAAAAAAATATATATATTTAGAACTTATGGCCCTACTGTTTGTCAAACACTGAAGTTATTGCAAGTCATGATGTACTTATGTAGTCATAACTAGAATTTAAACAGTACAGCATAACTTTGAAAAGATTTTCAGAGTAACGAATATTTCTGGTGAGAAGAGAGGGAATAAATTTGGTTCTTTAACCTGTTTCAGTGACTCCATTGTGAAGTAGATACTACTGCATGCTGTAGAAAGTGGTAAATACTGCTGAGATACAGTCTCCACCTCTTGCATGACAATATCAGTCTCTTCTACTTTTCTAGTGACCTCTGCTGCTTCCTTCTTTAGGTTCTCCAAAGTAGTTATGATTGTGTCGTCATCTAAAATACGTCCCTTTACTTCATTGAGAGCTTGTAGCAGAGATTTTTCTAACTGCCGCAAACGCAGTTGGAATTCACCTTAAGTAAAAACACATTGAGACCTGCGATCACATGCGTTGCATATAACCTACACAAACATTATGTTCTATACAGCCTGTCATATATCCTGTAGGCTTTGAAACAGAACGTTCCAAAATATCACATTCCTCAACTATAAAAAGAATAGCAGTATATTAGTAAGAGTGTCAAGTTTATTCTCTGACTAATTAGGACTCATTTTTATGGTTTGATTTTTCAGAAACATACCTTGAAGTTTAAGGAGGTCAGAACGTTTTTCATCAACATCTGGTCTTTCAGCTTTCAGAACCTCATTCAGACACTGGCTCTGTAAACTACTGCGAGTTACTGTGAAATTGACAAACGTAACACGAGAGCAGAGATCCGGGGGAAATTCAACCTATCAAAATAAATATCAGGATCATTTTGTTGGCTTAATACATGTTATGCCCTGCTGAAAGCTAAACAAAATTTGTAAGCATTTCTTACTGTTGGATCTCTGGTGGAGAGGAAGATGACAAAGGACGGTGACAAGTCAATATCTTGGTCTCCCAGGGTAATAAGCACTCGACCTCCAGTTCTCCGGACTTCACGATTCAGCACAGGATTCAGAACTGGGTCATAGCTCTCCACATCCTAAACAGCAATACAATTGTGAGGGTAATGAACAGAACAGTAGCTAAATGGACCTGTGCTGGTACAAGCTTGAATAAAGTTTTATCTGGATTACATTTCTCCCCCCTGCTTGGGAAAAGCTCTAGGAGTAATCCATATCAAGTTTTGGTCCTGTGGGTAACTGTTAGTCCAATGTTATTCCCTATACAATAAAACTTTACGCTTTAATTTTTAGGATCAAATACTATTCAGATATTTTGGAAGATGGATTACATACCTTTGGATTTTGCTGTTTTCATTGTGTAGATATTACATTATAAGTAGCACCAAGGGGCCCCAATCAGAAGTGATGCTCCCATTGCTACAAATATTGGACCTAAATCCCGCATCAATCAGCTCACAGTTTAAGAGCACTAGCAATAAAAGGGTGATGGAGACCAACACTTTTGGAAAGTAAATTAATCTGTGCCATAGGGATAACATCTCTATTGCTCAAGATGTTGCGAGGTGCTCAGATACTACAGAAACAGGTGCCATTTCTAGACAGATGTATGCATAAGTACATTTGCCTTACTTTTTGTATTTTCATCAAGCCAACCTGGCTTCTCCCATCTGCTCCAACCCAGATATTTCAACACTATTAACTGCAGACATGCATAACAGTGAGTTTTAAGATTTTTTTTTTAAAAAAACAACAGGAGCATTATAGATCAGTGTAAGGACTGTTCCATGGCGAAGGGATGGTGTGTAAAGAGTCACTGAAGGGGAGTGGACAGTCTGGATAGGCAAATCACTAGTGAAGCAGAAGGCACATAATAGGTGACAAATTATTAAGTAGCATGGGGCACAGCTGAGAAAGGCCTTTAAATTTGACCTTGATATGGTAGGAGAGGGGGACCAATGTGGTTAGAACAACAGGTAAGGAAGATGGTCTTTGCTGCATTTTGATCCATTGTCTACACAAGGACCTTCATTTATTCAATATCTGAAAAGCACAATTGCCAGAGTAGCAATAAAACTAAGCCCCAGCAAGAGAAGATTTCAAAATGTACTTCACTTCCTAGGAAGTGTAACCACAATTTTTTTTTTAAATTTATGTAAACAAGAGACTAACCTGGACGAGTAGAGGGTTACCAAATCTCAATGCACTTTCCAAGTTCTTTCTGAAAGCATCATCCAAAAAGCTAGTACGAGTGATCTTACGGTCCTTGTATTCATTCATAATGAACTCTGTGGCTTGTCCAGAAGGATCAATGATCAGTGGATACCTAAGTTAGTGAAAAAATATTTCCATCATATGACTGATTTAAGGCTTCTGATACAAGCCATCTAGTCCACGCAGGTTGAGTTAATATTCTAAATCTTTTTTTGGAGAATACTGGCTCACGTAATGGAATATGGAAGATCACGGTCATTGTTTGGAGAAGATAACAGTGATCTAATAGATACAACTATCAAAAGGATACTTTACTGTTTCAAGCGATACAGACTGACAAACAGCTTCACTCTGAGCTAAGTTGGTATAATAGTGAAGTACACTAAAAATGCAAGTTTTTCTTATAAACACAAGGGAAGGAGATTATTAAGACTTGCATTTAATTTGCTATCATGGACACTATGCAGATATCAGACAGTGTTCAAAATTCTCTCAAGACATTTATATTCAGTTTGATGATAAAGTTTCAGTCAAGTTTTCCTTTTGAGAGGTGTGTGCAAATTCCATTAACTTCAGCAGGAGGTCTGTGCACCGATTCACTGTTAAGTTTATCCCCACACATCCTGTACTTATTGTACAAATGAAGTACCTATTAAACCGCTTAAGCATGATAGCATTTTCTGTGCACAGGTCATCTGCAGGTAGAGAACTTGCTTGCCAGCGAAGACGCTCATCTGCATTGGAAAGGTATTCTGTCCTTGCAATGTCTGTACGGAACTGAAGAGTAAAACATTATTATTGTTTTCCCAAAGAGAGCCCAACGTTTGATCAAATTTGATCTTTATCTTTTGTGAACACCTTGTCATTTCCCCTTTATGAAGCAGTAATTCATTACAATCAAAGTTAACACCTCTGGTAGTCATGACATTAGTAATTGTGGATCAATCTTTACCTGGATATTTGCTTGCTGCAAGTGATGGGACCATGTAGTGAACAAGTTCTGTCGCATCTGCTGGTCAAAGTAACCAGCATAAGCAATAAAAGCTCCTGAAAGCAAACAGTCTCCTGCAATAGTGGACATCTGGTTCTTGAAGGTTTCACTTGTCTTCTCCCATCTTTCACGTTCAGCAGACAGACTCTTCAAGAGAGCTGTGCTACGGTTTACCTAGAAATTAAGGAATGGTCAACATAATATACATCTTTATTCAAAATGAAGGCTCCCATAATCACTGCATTTGCAACCAATACGGGCAGACAAGTTTGCCCAACACACCAGATTTTGGACCCAAAATTTTCAGAATTATGTATGTCCAGAAAACAATTATGAGTGCATGCACAACGCTGGAAGTTTGGTTGTTAGTATTCTTGGGCTGTGAATTTTATGGTTCTGATAGTGGAAAGTGATATAGGGTTGCAAGCATTTTGGAGAATAGGATTAGAATTCAAAACGACCCTGACAAATTGGAGAATTGATCTGAATTCAACAAGTGAAATTCAGGAAGGGGAAAAAAAAAAAAAAATCAAATGCGAAACTACAGAACAGGGAATAACTGGCTAGGATCTAGCTGGCTAGGCTGAAGAGGATCTGGGGATTATAGTGGATCACAAATTGAGTATGAATGATGAATGTGGTGCAGCTGCAAAAGAGGCTAATATTCTGGAACACATTAACAGGAGTTTTGTAAGTGAGACACAGGAGGTACTGGTCCCAATCTATACAGCAATCGGGGCTCAGCTGGATTACTATGTCCAGTTCTGGATACTACACTTTAGGAAAGATGTGGACAGGTTGGAGAGTTTCCAGAGAAGGACAACAAAAATGATTAAATGTTTAAAAAACCTGACCTATGAGAAAAGGTTAAAAAACTGAGCATATTTAGCCTTGAGAAAAAAGATAACCAATATGTTGAGGGCTGTTCTAAAGAGGACTGATCAATTGTTCTCCATGTCCACGTAAGGTAGGGTGAGAAGTAAGGGGCTTAATCTGCAGCAAGGGAAATATAGATTAGATACGAGGAAAAAAACTTTAACTATAAGGAGTAGTTAAGCACTGGAACAGGCTTCAAAGGAAGGTTGTGGAATTCCCATCATTGGACCTTTTTAAGAAAGGGTTGGATAGACACCTGTCAAGAATGAACTAGGTTTATTTTACCCTGCTGCAGCACAGGGAGCTGCGCTTGAGTTCCCTTTCAGCCCTACATTTCTATGATTCCATCAGTGCTGCTCAAGGAACCAAAAAATAAGAGGAAATTTGTATGGATTGTTTGACTTGATTTCACTAGTGTTGTGTGAAGAGAACATTAATATAGCAGTTACTGTGCAAGATATTTTTAAAATAGTTATAAGCATTAAATAACCACAATTCCTCTGAAAAACATTTGTGACTTACAGAATTGATCATTCTAGTAGGTGAATTTTGTTCTTGTGAAAGAGGACTGGCTTTGCTTTACCTATGCTAGCTTTCCTTGGTTTTGAGTAACACCCTAGACACTAGCCTAGTCCTGATCAGACAGATTGCCAATTTAATTGGGTGGCCAGCATGAGGCAGTGACTGGAAGAGTAATCCTCACTCGGGTCTGTTTATCAATGGTCTGGAAAGCTCTTTGTAAGAAGTCCAAAGGATGAAACATATTGAAAGGCCAACTTGTGTAGAGAGACCATTAAAGCATTCTGTGTTAGAAAGGTGTACAGAATGTTTGAAAGCCACTACTCCTACCCCCTGAAACATTAAAGAGAAGTCAGTAAAATGGACAAAATGGTAGATTAAGTATTCTCACTTTTGCTTCAACTGCAGCCAAGTCTGCCTTAATTGCTTGAGCCTCTGAAATCAGCACTGCATACTCTTCCTTGTAGCGAGCAATACTGGCCTCAAGATCACGAATCATCTGTTCCACCTCATTAGCTTTCTGTTGATTGTCTTTGGCATCATCCTCCAGTTTCTGTAGCTCATTGCGGAGGGGTTCCACTCGTTTCAACATATCAGCATAATTCAGCTGTGAAACATGTGAACAGTCAGTTCTAAATACTTTCTAGAACTGAACTTAGCACATGACTTGGGACCACGGAAGTCAGCAAGCATAATTTTGTATGGATTGAGGGCACCGCTCAGGATTTTAGGTATTCAGATTTTCATTTTAAAATGTTTAGGTTTCTAGTCCTCCACTTAAAACTGATTCAGGCCACCTGCAGACTCAGAATAGTGAAACAGTCAAGAGGTGTCAACTGCACTATTCATCACACTGAAGTGAGACTGAAGTTCTTTGGGACGCCTCCAGATTTCAATCAAATTTCAAATTCAAGCATGCAGTGCCGACAATTGCCCAGGATGCCAGAGCTCTCTTAGGGAGCGTAGGATGAAGGCAGGAGAGACGCTGCAATCAGTCTGGAAGGCTCAAAGAGGGAAGCTTATCCTATGGGCTAAGTACCAAATTAGTGTATCCTTTTCCTTGAACACTGGGATTAGCCTGCTCCTGCCCCCATTGAAGGAGCCCTCCCCTTTTCCCATAACAGCATTCCATTCAAGCTTCTAAAATCCCACCTGTGAGCCCTTGGCCAAAGCCCACACCCACAAATACCCAGCCCTATCCAAAGCCAAGGTTGGTTGAGATGCCATCAGTGCTTGCCATTGACATTACTTCAGAGCTAGATGCCCTCCTCTCAGTAAGACATGATCATACCGCTCTACAACATTCCCCACCCTTGTCAGGTGGGGGGAAAACGAGATCAAGCCAGGCAACAAACACTGGTCTGTGTTAACACAACACTGGCTACGGAGCAAAAAGACCAGCCATTAGTCACTATTATGAAAAAAGATATTTTCAAAAGACAGTTGAAAATAAGTTCTAGGGTTAATCCTGTTAATCACAGAACAATTAACCGAGTATTCAAGAACATTCAGCACCTTACTCTACATGTTCGCTTGACACCAATTTCTGTTTTTACCTCTACAACAGCAAGCTAGACAAGATGCCACAGATCTTTGAGTGTTGCAAGTCCATCTATTCTGAGTCTTTGCATATTTCCAGCACCGTAGAACTAGTACTTATCACTAGGTGTTTGATTTCCCACATAACACTGAAGCATTCTACACTGGCGCATCTACTGCAGATGAGTTACCTGTGCAATTGCCCATTTCACCATGGGACCACACGCTAAGGATGCTCGGTTTACGATTTCATAATTGTAACTTGGATTTGACATGTAATTCTTCTTCATCTTTTCCCGGATGGAATCACTGCAAAAGAAGAGTTATGTTTGCACTGACACATTCAACACTTGCACACATGCTGTGTCAGAGTTATTGAGAGGAAGTTGCCCCTTTACTACAGTACAGTAACTCCTCACTTAACATCCTCCCACTTAATGCTGTTTCGAAGTTACGTCGCTGTTCCATTAGGGAGCATACTTGTTTAAAGTTGTGAAATGCTGCCTTATAACATCGTTTGGCTGACTTTACAAGGGAGCATGGCACAAGTTCCTCTTCTCCACCTTCTCCCCCTCCCTTCCTTCCTCCCTCCCAGCACTTCCCCCGCCACCAAATGCTTAGGACTTTCTGGGATGGAGTGAGTGGGGAAGCTGCCTTCCCTCCCGCCCGCACCACCCGTCAGGCAGGGCCACCCAGAACACAGGGGCTTTAGGGGCTGGAGAGCCCTGGGCTAAGGGGGCCCTGGCCTGCAGCTCTCGGAATGCGGCCCTGCGAGCACGGGCCGGAGGAGTCAGAAGGAGCAGGGGCAGCCGCGCAGCCAGCAGCCAGAGAGAAACAGTGCTTTGAAAGGGAAAGCGCCACTTCTTTCCAGCCACTGGCTGCACGGGTGCCCCAGCTCCTCCTGAGTCCTCCAGCCCGTGCTCGCAGGGCTGGAGCTGCAGGCGACGGCCCTGGAGCCCCCTTAACCCAGGGCCCTGCAGCCCCTAAAGCCTCTGCATTCCAGGTGGCTCTGCCTGCCTGGGAGGGGGGGGGCGGGAAGCAATGCTCCCAGAATCACAGCCATATCAGTGGTGCTGTGCTGTGCAGAGCCACCTGCATACCCCTTGCACCAAACAGGAGCTGCCTCAGCTAAGTGCTCTGCACCTCCTGCCTGCCCCAGCCCTAAGCCTTCTCCTGCACCCCAACCCTGAGCATCCTCCTGCACCCTAACTCCTTTCCAGCTCCCACACCCCACCCTGAACCCCAGAGGCAAGCCAGGGACACCTCCCCACCACAGTATAGTACTGTACATTATAGAATGCCTTTTGTTTGCCCACAAGAGATTTCCTTGGAACCTAACCCCCTGCATTTACATTAAGTGAAACAATGTTAAAACTAATCCAATTTTCCCATAAGATTTAAAGTTGCATTTTTCAGGAACATAACTACAACGTTAAGTGAGGAGTTACTATAGATAAACTAAAACCAATACCTTAGATCTTCAGTATTAAAGTTGACAATGCTGCTGATGAAATTATCTCTGAGAATAACTGGTCTGATCTTTTTCCAGTCATTTGTCTCCTCACCCAACAAGAGACAGATTGATTCTAAAGCCAGTTTTACTGCAGCAGGAGGGTTGCCCATTGCTCTTATTTCAACAAGATGTTGCTTCCTTATAGAGCTCACAGCTATTAAAGGGACGAAAAAAGTATTCAGCATGCAACAATCAGGGATTTAAGGCTACTGCTGGGAAATAATGAAAGAAATTTAAGTTCAATTACTGGGAACAGCCTATACCCCAGTGCTCTGATGGCAGTAAGTACTACTCAGACTGTACTTTAAAATTTATTTTAAGAGTAAAATTTAGCTCTGAGATGCACATCTTCTCCCTGACAGATCATCTTCATGAACAGATGACAGAGTTTGATATTTTGTTTTCCGCATAAAAGGTGGAGATTCTGCATACTCATGAGGTGAATTCTGCTTTTTGGGAGGTAGAAACCAAACCCTAACATCACCAATTGTGACTACTAGTAAGATTTCTATAGTGAAAATCTTGTGAACAATTTCTTTCTATTCCCAGCAGTAGCTCAGTACCTGCAGTTATTCACCTGATCTCCTCAGCAGAAAAGTTTACAATAGTTGGAATGAAGTTTTCCCTCATAATGATGGAACGTATCTGTTTCCAGTCAGTTGTACTTTCACCCAATAGTAGACAGATGGACTCTAGTGCTAGCTTCACTGCTGCAGGTGGGTTGGCCATAGAACGGACCTCTACCAGATGCTGCTTCTTTATTGATTTTACAGCTAATCACAGTGGTCATGCCAGATGGAGCGGGAAAAAAGGAACAGTATTGATTGGAGAGAAAAAGGAAGAAAAGACAGCAAAATAGTAAGACAGGAATTAAATCTTCATTGATATTGAGAGATTTTTAAGCTTCAGGTCATATCTAAAACGAATTAAACCTCTCGTAAAAACCAAATGCTTTTCACATTTTGAAAACTCCCCACCACTATTCTCACATAAGAGAGAGCAAGCTGAACTCTCAGAAGCCTCCAAGCACTACTACAAGAGCAAGAGTTTGCACCTGGCAGCTATGTTGAGTCCACAAGTTAAGGAGCCTAAAAACAAGGCGATGCCTCTATAGCGAGTGACTGTATACCTAGGCAAATAGTGAGTTAGAAGTCCTTCCTCCTCTTATGCAACCCACATTGTAACTAACTCTGGAGTAAAATAAGTTGTAGGTAGTATTTCCATTCACGATACTTCTGTAGCGTTTATTAAATCACTAATTCCATGAACTGGACACTGCTCTCTCAAGAGGCAGCACCATCAGAAACAGAACACATTAGGGACTTGTCTAGAAAACAGTGAGAAACAAGCTGGGGTGCAAGTGCACAGCAAGGTAGCATGCTGTAGACAAGCTGACTATGTGGACCATACTACTGCACACCAGAAATTTCTAGTGTTTGACGACCTACTCCTGTTTCAGAAGTTTCTATTCTAATATGCCCTGATATACTGAAAGATAGTAAGTAAATCTACCAAAGCTTGGCAAAAAACAGTGAACCATTAAGAAATCTTATTGCTTAAAGTTTAATAAAAATACTGCTTAGAATGCAAGTCTACAGTAGCAATAATGGGAAGTTTGGAAGCTCAGTAGTGCTAATGAACTATTTTATTTCTACGGCTTCCACACTAAAGATTAAGATACTGTTGATAAAGGGATGGACCCAAAGTTCACTGAAGCAAATGGAAGCACTCCCACTGACTTCAAGAGCCTTTGGGTCAGCCCCAACCCCTAAAGGAAGGCATGCTGTAGTTATTTGTCAGTGTTAACTTACCATTCTGAGCTTCAATGACAGCAGGCTCAACTTTGTCTAGATCCTCCTTCACACTCATTTGCTTATCTGCAATTACTGCTTGCTGTTTGTGAAGCTGCTCTTGAATGTCTTGGCTCATAACCTAAGAGAAAGATCATGTAACCTGTAAGATTTCTGAATATACTGCACGTGAACAAAAAGGTAAAGAAAGCTTTGATTTCACCTTTTTCTTCTCAGCTTCTTGCTGATCCTTCACCATTTTTTTCAGCTTGTCATTAGCTGCTGCATTCTTCACTTCCAATTCCTGGCTTTTTATTCTCAAGTCCCTACGCAGTTCTTCCACCTGACATGAACTGGAAGATTAGTCTATACAAACTAAACTCAGTTTTAAAATGTTTATTAGCTTTAATTTTATATGAAAAAGCAAAGTTTGAAGGTATGTACCTGGTCAACAGTTTCCTTGATCTTTCTAAGACCAACATTCAAATGCATCTGCTGTTCCTCCAGCTCACTCCTTTTCTCATTGAACAAGTTGGCATAATGGTTGATGAAGTCCAAATAGTGACGTGGTGTGATGGCCATAGTTCTGCCTCCCCGTTTTGCTAGACGAGCGTTAGCCTTTCCAAAGGAAAAGGATTTTGTCAAAAGTTTGCATATGTAAAAGATTAGGATTATATAAAATCTAGATTTTTTTCAACTCAAAACTGTCACAGGGGCAACATTCTTGTACTGAACTTGTGTCAGTCCACTAGAACATGACATTAGAGCTCCGAGTAGAATGGCAGAACACACCTGATGAAGGGTCTGGTGAACAAATACACAGCTATTTACAATAGCTTCCCTATGTGATGGCGGTTGTGGCAATTTATCGTACACAACTGGCATATAGTCTGGCACAATGTAGTTTGGCTTCTCGAGATCCATTTTGCTTGTAAACTCTTTGCCAACTTGGTACAGTGCTTCAGTTGACCAGTCTCCAAACCAGTTCAAGACACACCTGCAGACAGGGCAAGATATACATGAAAGCCTCCAAACTTTCTTTTTTCCAGAGAGTATTAATAATATTCTTAATTAAAAAAAAAAAAAAAAAAGATCTCAAGTGTTAAGATACTTTGTTGCAGGTTAGTTCCCAAACAGAATATATAAAAATTACCTGTTGAAGAGAGCTGGAGAAGTAGCTGCTCTGTCCTTCAGGCCCTCAGAAGATGGGTTCATGGTGAACACAACATGGAGATTGCGAATAACTTGACTGGTGAACCATTTGTACAGTTCTTCATGTGAATCTAGCATTAAGCCTTCTTTCTGTGCTCCCTCTTTACATTGAGTCATAAGGGTGGCATATTCATCTCCTTCAAAGAGACCAGGAACCTAAGCCAGGAAATAAGTATGTTTTTCTTAAAGGCTTGATTTTCCCTGTATAACTGCTATTTTATACAGATTTACTTATGTTACCTCTCCATTGGCCAGAAGAGTATTCATTCTCTCCAGGAATCCAGAATCCAGTACATTTGACTCATCCATTATAAATGCTATTTTCTCATTCTTGCAGCCAGAGCGTCTTAAAACCGTTCTTAGATCTTCATCAAAGTCTTCACCTGTGTATTTTCTATGCACCTATAAAGATTTAGCAATAGTTATTAATCTTTTTTAGCCCTTATCCTCCCTCACAATGACTTGTTTATACATTTATCTTACCAAAGATAGAATATCTGCAAGACAACTGAAAGCTTTAACAGTCAAATTTTTTGTGGAGTGATAGAATTAAACCGACCTTTATTTGGTAAACACTTAAACCATTCATCCAAGCCACGAATCGTGAGAGAGTAGTTTTCCCAGCTCCACTAACTCCAATGAGAAGCAAGTGACCCTGAGGCTGGCGGAAGATTCTGAAAGAGATTGGTACTTCAAGTAAGTTTATTATTTGATAAATCATGAGTTAGCCACCACATTTCCAAACCTCCTTTCCTTGCAAACTTAACCTGTGTTGTTTTTTTCCCCCCAGTACCGTGACTGGTTCGGCGGCACACTGAAGTGACCATTGGCAATATTTCTCAGCCTACTGCTACAATTCCAACCTTGCAGTACCCCCTTTACAGAATGCCTCTCCCAAGCAGAACACCAGAACAAACTGCTGCACCATTCTGGACTAGTCTGAATACAGATTTGGTTTATAATTCAAACTAAACAAACCAAGGAGTTGGAAATTTAGCTTACCGGTCAATTCTTAGTACATGATCCAAAACTTCATTGAACAGCACTAGTGGCACATCAAGTTCTTCTTCATAAAACACTTTCAGCCTGGCTTTTACATAGTCTCTCAGCTCTTCCTGATCCACTGGGATATAATCCTAGAAGAAGGCGGCCAACATGTAAGCAGAAGATCTAACAGTCTAGAATTTAAGACTAACAGATTTTCACCCTGCTGACCCCTCTGTGCTGGATAGAGGGGCTGGAGTGACAAATTCCCAACTCAAGAATTGATGATAGCCACAGGGACCCCCTCAGACTCTGATGTAGCACGTGCTACGGGCAGGGCCTGTAATGTTACATGCCAAGCAGCAGTGCTGCCCAGAATTTCTGCAGGCACCTGGGAACTGGCTTGCATGGTTTCGACTACCCATTAACACTCAAAGCTACCTTAGTCCCCCCACCCCACTCCCCCCTGGCTACAAGTTCTGGTGCTGTGCCTCTCAGCAGCGCAGTTCAGACTTTCATCTTAAGTTAAAAAACTAGTTTGCACACCAGTTCAGATGCTGCATTTAAATCGATGCACCATGTCTGCAGAGCCACTGTAATATAAGGCTTTTAAAGGATCTACTGCTTACTTTAAGAGGCAGTATAAGTCAGTATATTCTATGAATGCCAGAAAATTCCCAGGTGGATAGGTATTTGTGCTCCTCCTTGGCACTTTTTACTATCACTGCAAATTCCTGATTAGAATACACATATGGCTCAACTGGTTTGAGTTATGTTACCATCTAACATACTGGGTGCATGTATATTAAGTGCATTTTCATAAGTCTAAACAGACAGGAGAGCATTTAACCAGAAGGCACAGAATTAGATTTATGAATTCCTGCTTGGATACTGAACAGCAAACCCTAAAACATTCAGAGCTTTACAAATCACATATTAACATTACACAATTGTTTCTTGAAGTCAGTCGCAACAGCTGAGGCCATATAAAAGGATTGGGGCAGGGGAAGGGAGGGAAATCTAAGGCCATGAACAGTTTGTTGATCAGACATTGTTCATTATGAGACCACCATAGGCATTTATTGTTCTGAAAGCACACAGCCAGATACAGGATTGTGGAGTACAAGCATATTCAATCATGCCACCTTGGGTCATATCTCAGGTCAAGCTACACAACAATCTGACCAAAACCACTTGGGAGACCAAGGGAACCCCGGGATGCTAGGAAATGAAGCTTGTGACTCAGTGGATGGCACGTCTTTGAGTCATTAGTTAGCTGGTGTGGTTACGGACACCAATGGCTTATTTGTTAAACAAACCAAAAGAGACAGCCTACATCTCCTAACTGCACTAATCCAAGACCCCAGGATACTTTCTGCAATTGTTACCCTCAGTATTGTAGAGGAGTCCCAGTTTGGGTATATGCTCTGCCTTCAAATTCACAGTTCTGCTTCCCTGGTACCTGGATAGATTCTGCTATTTGCTGGATAACCCATCATGGTATGCTGCCTCAAAATGTGTTTGGTTACCAAACTTCAAATGGTTAGCAATCCTTATTGTCAAAGGTAAATTCTATCGTAGCATGGACTGCGCTTAGTACACTAGAAGGAGCGCTGCCTAAGAGAAGTGGTGGGCAAAGATTCACTCTCTTAATAGGATACTTAGTGTCTGCAACTGTCAATGGCAAGGTTTCTATTGAGATACCCCTCACCTTTGACAACCAATTGCTGTACAAGATGGGTCTGCTCATAGCTCTCTCTTTGTCTATGTTGGGGAAATGTTTCAGAGCTACGATATCAATGTTTTCATCAGTCCAACGTCTCTCCTCATCTTCCACAAGTCTAGTTAGAGAGAAAGACAGACAGTTACAAGCAAGCATGCACTACCTATTAAAAACATACGTGAATGACACGCCAAGTACTATAAATAGCAAGTTAAGGCAAAGGGTAATAGTACTGTAAATATGGGTCAGATCTATCTACATAGAGCTACTTAACAATCCAACAGACACTTCTCTTGCCCTGAGCTTAGAGGACTAGATTTCAAATCCACACAGGTATTATTCTTCACATTTTGGTTACGTGTATAAGCCTTTGAAGGTAGCACTTATTTTATGAACTTAAACTTTTGTTCATTTCTACAGCAAGTGCAATTTCGATTTGACAAATCCTGAGGATGTGAGAAGGGAGCAAGGGGAGAAAAGCCTTTCTGTGTAACTGACAATTTAAAGGTCCATTTTCAGGGGGCCGGGGGGGAAATCCCTCAATCTAAGGGTACGTCTACACTACAGGATTATTCCAATTTTACATAAACTGGTTTTTAAAACAGATTGTATAAAGTTGAGTGCATGTGGCCACACAAAGCACAATAATTTGGCAATGTGCATCCATGTACTGAGGCTAGCATCAATTTCTCGAGTGTTGCACTGTGGGTAGCTATCCCATAGTTTCTGAAGTCTCCCCCGCCCATTGGAATTCTGGGTTACGATCCCAATGCATCATGGTGCAAACAGTGTCGCGGGTGATTCTGGGTAAATGTCGTCACTCATTCCTTCCTCCATGAAAGCACTGGCAGACAATCATTTCGCGCCCTTTTCCCCTGGATTGCCCTGGCAGACGCCATAGCATGGCAACCATGGAGCCCGTTTTGCCTTTTGCCACTGTCACCGTATGTGTACTGGATGCTGCTGACAGAGGCGGTACTGCAGTGCTACACAGCAGCATTCATTTGCCTTTGCAAGGTAGCAGAGACTGTTACCATCCCTATTGTAC
>NC_133772.1:131858756-131864006 GCF_003597395.2 Chelonoidis abingdonii | reverse complement strand
TGTGGGATACTGCCTGGAGGCCAATACCATCAATTTGCGGCCACACTAACACTAATCCGACATGGCAATACCGATTTCAGCGCTAGTCCTCTCGTCGGGGAGGAATACAGAAACTGGCTTAAAGAGTCCTTTATAGCAATATAAAGGGCCTCATTCTGTGGACGGGTGCAGGGTTAAATCAGTTTAATGCTGCTAAATTCGGTTTAAACGTGTAGTGTAGACCAGGCCTCAAAAGCAACAATTAAAGAAAGGGGCTAATGAGACTGGCCGAGCCTTTTCAAACTATGTTTTTACCACTTTTAAATTTGAGGTGAACTATAACTCTGTGGTCTTTGTAGTCAGTCTTTCACCTCACAAACCTGCCCAGTAAGACAGTTTTGTGCTACAAGCAGATAAGTGAATCAGCCATCAGTCTGACATAAGAAATGTGAATTTGGCATTTAAACTAACTTGAGTATTCTGCCTAGCTGAGTCGCTGTAAGTGTTTATACTTATACATCTAAAAGAGCAATCTGGAATCAAATTAGAATTCAACTTGGGTCTCTGCTTGTTTTAAAAGGAAAGTCTCTGGAAAGTTGAGAAAAAGATCAATTTGTACTTTTAATACTATTTCCATAGTTTCTTTACCTGTCTTGGAAGAGACGCAAGGCTTCGTGTGCCCAAATCCTAATAAGACCTTCGACAGGTAAAGTTTCTAATGGTCTTAAAGCTTCAAAGATACCTCTCACCCATCGAGTCATTTCACGAGGTGAATAGATGTAGTGTGGTTGTGTGTCCTGGGTGAACCTTTCCTAAAAGTTCAAAAAACACTGGGTATGGTATCTAATGGGATAAAGTTGTGCAACAATAATTAACATGCAAACAATGCTTCTCATGCTCCTATCTCACAACTGCTAACAAACAGGGTAAGCAGGCCAAGACAAAAAGCACTGGGGATTTATCTAAAGTGGCATAACAACAAGGAAAGAGGACTAGTCAGCAGAAGTTTGGATAGCATGTAGTGTAAGTTACCTGTGACATTGTGTAGAATTCTACCATGGCAGCAGTAAGAGGTTCTGCATATGTGCGAAGCGATGGGATAAGCCTCAGCATTGCACGATTGAATGTTCCATATATCTGAGTAAGTGATGCTGGCCCAGGATAGTCCACATACACCACAGGGACATGGCGTAAAAATCTGAAAGAATCATAGAAGATTAGGCTTGGAAGATTAGACAGATTTTTACCCCAGTTCCCTAAATGGCACCCTCAAGGATTGAACTCACAACCCAGGCTTTAGCAGGCCAATGCTCAAACCACTGAGCTATCCCTCCCCCCTGAGGTCCAATAGCTTAGTGTTCCTACCAGGAAAGGCTTCATCCAACTCAGCTACACTAGACGTGACCTATTTTCAATATCGAAAACTGCCACCCTTGGTGGAGATTTCATTTCAAATTAAGCCACTAAAAGTCAAAGTAGGAGAGTCAATTACTGACTTGGACTCTGCAATATCACATCATGTTTTGTTCTGATCCGAGTAAAAGTAACTATTAATTTCACAGACTTCTCAGCCTCTGAAGTGAGTAATGTTCAGGACTCACATTAGCTGCCACCCTGCTGGCTAGTACAAAGTCCTCTTTGAAGTACCGGAATGTGAATGGAGTACAGTCTGTGTTGTTCATAGATTCTAAGGCCAGAAGAAATCTAGTCTAACTTGCCATATAACACAGGTGGTAGAATTTCCCCAAATAATTCCAAAGGCATCTTTTAGAAAAAAAATCCTACTATCTCAATTTAAAAATTGTGAATGATACAGAATCCACGCTCGGTAAGTTATTCCAATGGCTAATTACTCTCACCATTAAAAATGTATGCCTTGTTTCCAGTCTGAATTTGTCTAGCTTCAGTCTAGCAAAGAAAGGTATAACTTGATCCAATGGCTGGAAGCTGAAGAGAGTCTATTTAATAGACTAACAGACGTTAGTTTATAAGGTGCCACAAGATTCTTTGCTACTATTAAATATTTGTTCCCCATGTAGGTACTTACAGACCAATCAAGTCCCTCCTTAACCTTGTTAAGGTAAATAGCTTGAGCACTGAGGCTATTACTATAAAAGCAGGTTTTCTAATCCTTTATCAATTGTGGCTCTTCTCTGAACTCTTCAATTTGTCAACATCTTTCTTGAATTGTGGGCACCAGAACTGGACTCAGATTCCAGCACTGGTCACATCAGTGCCTAATACAGAGATCAGATAAGCCTCTATTCCTATTTGTGATCCCCATTTAAGTATCCCAGGATTGCATTAGCTGTTTTGGCCAGTGTCACATGTTCAGCGGGGAGCTTAACTTTAACTGATTATCCACCATGATCTCCAAACAACTCTCAGAATAGAGTCCTTCAAACTTGTAAGTATGGCCAACATTTTGTTCCTCGATGTATACATGTACATTTACCTTTATTAAAATGGACAGTAACTGCTTGCGCCCAGTTTACCAAGTGACACCGATTGCTGCGAATCAGTGACCTGTTCTCACTATTTACTATCCTCCCATTTTTTGGGTTCTCTGCAAACTGAGTGATTATTTTGTTCTCTTCCAGGTAATTGATAATATATATCATATGGCCAAGAACCAGTCCCTGCACAACTCTACTTGGAAAAAACCCACTCAATGCCTCCCTATTAAGTTACATTTCGAGACTCAGACAGTTTTTAATCCATTTAATGTGTGCCATGTTACTTCTATATCATTCTAGGGTTTGTTTTTTTTAAATCAAATTGTCATGCAGTACCAGGTCAAATGCCTTACCTAAGTAAGTATATTATGTCGAACACTATTATCTTTATCCTTTAAGCTTGCAATCTCAAAAACAACAAAAAGTTAGTTTGACAGGATCTATTTTCCATAAACCCATGTTGATTTGTATTAGTTACACTGCCCTCTTTTAGTTGTTTAACAATCAAGTCCTGTATCAGCTACTCCATTATTTTGGATGGGATCTAGGTCATCCCGTTTACCCTTTTTAAAAAGTGGCATTTTAGCAGCTTTCTTCCAGTCTTCAGACCTTCCAGTGCTCCAAGACTTATTGAAGATCAACAGGAGCTTGCTGGACCATTAATGAGCAGTTCTTTTGGATGCAACGTATTTTTAAACCAATATTTGACACTACAAACTGGATTCCAGCATTAGAATGTAAAGGCAGCAGATACTCCATTTTGCACATCAGTATTATAGTTTCGTAGCTTCAGAATAGTATTTACCTATGTGAAAGTGGTTTCCTTCCAGGATCGGTAGGCGGGTTACAAGCTCCAACAAACTGAATCCTCTCTAATTTCACCCAGGTCTGATCCGATGTACGGTAGAAGCCTCCATGTTCCACCATCTGAATGAGGGAATTGTTTTAATATAAGAAAGTTTCCATAATGGAATAATAATAGTACAATCCTTAGCTTCACAATAAAACAAACCTGTCTAATGAAGGAGATGACTCTCTGCGTGCCATACTTATCCATATCTGGCAAGTTGATTTCATCACAGAACAGCACCAGCCACTTTCCTAGCTGCACAGGAGCCAGCACCACTCCATTAGGTGTACGCCTGTACTCACAGTAATGATCAAAAGTTTTCAAAAGTAGCTCTGGGGTAGTAGCACTAGAGAAGTTAAGTCCGACCACCTTAAAGAAAAAAAAAGGGTGAAAGAGGTAAATCCATGAAGACACTGGATACGTTTTAATAGCTTAAAGTCTTAGAACCAGTTTCAGTAGAATATCATTCCTCAGTAACCAATATATGCCACAACTTAGCCTTCAGATTGAAAATATATACTGTATGTTGACTAGATACTGATCACTGGATGCTGTCTACACAAGTATTTGGCTTACTACAGATATGTAAAATTCCTTATAGACTTTGTCATCAAAGTCTGTTATGTGACAGTTGTACCTACTTGTTAGAGTACATATTGTCTTTCATCACTGTTAACTGGTTTAAACACTCCTGTCTAGATGGAACAGCTACCTGAACTCAAAATACTTTTGATTTAATACTCAACAAGTGGGGAAAAAAGCCAGCACTACTGATGCTAGTTAGAAAAGAAGAACAGATGGCTTTGAAGTGAAGGGACTCCTGGAGTTAGGAAGAGTCTAGATCTTCCTGGTGACTATGGGCAAATCACTGAGTTCTGCTTCAGTTTCCACTCCCTTTTACAGATCATATTTCTACCTCACAGAGTATTACAAGGATTCATTTAGTTGAGCAAAGAGCTCTGATACAATGAAAGTTTTGCCATCTAAGTAGAGCAGTGTTGCAGTAATCAGAGTAAACCTTGTAGACAGCTGTTATAAATTTGCTATTATTCAATAACCCACATAGAAACAGAACAGTTACCTCCATATCGGGGAGGGCTCGAAGAGCACTGAAAAGGGTCATAGTCTTTCCAGAACCTGGTGGGCCACAGAGCACCAGGGGTTTGTGTTCCGCGAGCCAAGTATACAGCAAAGCTTCATGGCGGACGGTATCTAGGGTTGGTACTACAACATCAGGAGCAGCAACCTTGTGGGTCTCAACTTCAATCTGAGGAACCTTGGACTGCCATGGGACCCATTCACCTGTAATCGACACCTAGGTGAACAGAAATACAGTTAATGTACAAATTTAGTAGAGAGAGAGGTGTTCCAATGGGGTTCTCATCACAACCTCACCTTATTTTACACAACTTCATGCTTTCATCTGTGAACTCAGTTAGGCTTTTAACACCTGCAAATTTGATGCTGTCGGACTAGTTTAGAAGCAGCTTGGACTACACAGTACATTATGTACCAACTGAACAAACAAGGCAAAAAAATCAAATGTAGAGTGGTTTACCTTGAGCTTACTTGTGAGATATTGATTTACTCCCACTGAGAAAGGTTGATTTAGAAATAGTGTCATTCTGGTTTTGTTTCCTTAGGAATTAGGTTTTATAGCCTCTTGTACTTTGTATAGCTTTGTCAAGGTTCCTTCCTCACTCTGAACTTTAGGGTACAGACGTGGGGACCTGCATGAACACCTCTAAGCTTAACTACCAGCTTAGATCTGGTCTCACCACCACCATCCAGATTTCTGAGTTATCTGGAAAACTCTCAAATACTAGCTCCCTTTTCTGGATAGTCTTGAGAGACTTCACCAAGTTCCTGGTGAACACCGATTCAACCCCTTGGATTTTAACACAAGGAGAATTTAACCATCCCCCCTGCTTTCACCCACCAATTCCTGGTGCGTCCAGATCCAAT